>NC_056732.1:371808677-371953677 GCF_019279795.1 Protopterus annectens | reverse complement strand
TCTGTACTCTTCCCTCAACAGGCCGATTATAGTGTATAATGCTCCCTTTGGTATGTACCTTTCTAAGCACCTGCAGCAATTTGAGAGATAGCAAAGGTTTCTTACAAAGAAAATTCAAGGTCTCCAGCACGTCATATTCAGACAGGCTGAAATCACTGTCTCTCTACTCTGTGTCATAACAGACTACTCAGAGGCAACCTATGCCTTGCATATAAGGCAATAGCCAAACCTGCCATAATGGAAATGTTACACATTTGCAAGTCAAACGGTACATGTGTCTCACACTTAAGGGACCTTAACTTGGTATGTGACATCAATAGAACTGGGACAGATTTATCTCACAGAGGTTACCTCATCTCTGGAACAGACTTCCAATACATGTTAAGCAGAGCCCCTCACTGACCCTATTTAAGCAAAATTTGGATGATTGGATTGGAAACCATAAATTTGCCTCAGGGATTCCACCTGTGTCTCTCTCAGACTTTAGTAATGGGTGCGGAGTTACTGTCCACCAATAACAAACAGTCTTGGGAACAAGGGTTAACTTGGCTAGGCTTGAAGAGCCATAGGGCCATAGGGCCATTAGCCTAGTAACCTCTTATGATCCTATGAGCGACACTGTGTGCTGGTTTTGGTACTATTATTACAGAATGTACTTATTTGTTCTTTTTCTAAGATGGTCTACACTCTGTAGAAGTAATGGCATATACTGTTTTGTCTCCATGGATAAAAATGAGTTCTAACTTCTACACAGTTTAGATCTGCTTTCTGCTTGTTATTCAATTTATGCCTGTACACATAGGGACTTTTAATTAAAGTAACCACAGACTCTCTCTCTACAGTAAACCTAATAGTCCCTTTCTTTCAATAAATGGCTTGCATTTCACATTAGTCATTGATCATCACAAAATGAAGACTCTACAGCTTTAACATCTTTCTTATCACATTCCTTGGGAATTTCTTTCTCAGCACACATTTCAGGCAGCTGCACACCCCTAACAGCAAAAAAGTTCCCTATAATGATAAACATTCTGGCTATATGGCCTTTCTTTCCTCACCTTTACCAAGTTAGCACAGTAGTAGGTACACACTGTTCCAAAGGTAATGCTGATTTATTAACTAGTGTTTTTTTCTTTACAAACACACATTTTATTTTTAAACATAGTATTATTTTCTAGAAAATGTTTTATTGCAGTAAAAAGAATAGGTGAGTTTTGGTACTCTTTTAAGTCTAATAACAGTAACTGATTGTATAATTTCTACTTTAGTATCAGTACCCGTGTCTAACCAAAGTTTAACAGCATGTTTAAGATCATGCATTAGAGTTCTTACCATCTTACTGCCCCAAAGTCTGACTGTGAAATTAAATAGCTTGATGTACGGAATAATACCTGCATTAGATAGAAGTTTTTTCTCAGTTTATCATAGTTCAAGTAATCTGTATCCTCCATTTCCACACAGACATTTAAACATCTCCAGTCACTTGTGAAGAGAAGGTTTTTGCCCATTCATTTTTTGCTTCATTTCTCTTGTATAGTATACTGCTCAAAAGTAATCAAGTATGACTGCATATCATTTTCCTTGAACAGCTTCTTTAAGAGTGATGTAGTTTGTGGACTGATTAATGCACTGGCAGTAAGTTTAATTTGTTGTATTAACTTCATTAACTATTGACCTGTAGCCATCACTTCTGAACCAGAGTTACAATCAATTTATCCATGCATTACACTGGTTAAACAAGCACTTCAGTAAAACACATAGGTCTGCAATTGACTCCACAGCTCACTTCAAAATTACTACAATTTATTCACTGGAATTTAGTGTAACACAAGTGTACAGACTTAAATTCTCAGAAGGAACAAAAAATAGACCTAGAAAGCTGTGTGTTTATTTTCAAGTCTTTTTAGCTTTAGTTGTACTAAAGTGAAGACATTCAACTTTAAATATACTGGAAAAAAGTCAATTACTTCTCTTTAATGTGGATAGTTTAGCACACTGTTTCTGTGTTGTTGTCAGCAAAAATAGCAATGCATTCTCTGAAGGATACAGCTAGTTGGCACCTTATGCCACTGCTTCTGCCAGCTACTGACAGCAAGTACTGTATTTTAGAAACAGCGGAGAAAGAAGTACCAAAATATAACTCTTATTCAGCCAGAAAATATTTTAGACAGCAAAACAAATTTTGAAAACAAAATAATGGTTTCATCAATAGAGAAATGTCTTGCATGGTTTTATCCACAATTGAAATAAAAAGTTCAAGTATAAAAGAAACTTTGAGTGCAGCTAAGATAAAGTTGTTGTACGTACCAATTGAGTCTGATTCCTTCCCACAGTATCCCTCATCAGGCCCACTATTTCATATTTTCTCTAGAGCTTCCCACTTTAGGCATTTGGAGATATTTTCCTTCATGGGGCTCCCTAAGAAGATTCACCTCTGACTGAGGCATGACATACTTACAATTGAACTGTAGTCCAGGACATTGAACTTCCCCTTTGAAATTCTAGTGAATTCACTATGGCTTAAACAAGCCCATATTTTAAAAAGAACAAATTGCACACCTGGTCCCTTAATGACCCATTAATCCAACATGAAGGTTCATAGGTGTGTACTGGGCTAATGATCACTAGGGCTTTTTTATAAGCCTGCCCATGCATCCCAATGTTCTGAAAAGTTCTGGTACCCTTGGTAGTGTAAGCAGGGGCTGAGAGATGAAACATTTACAAGCAGTGGCTGGGGAGATTAACCATTTACAGGCTGCTTGTGTTCATAGAGACAAAGGGGAGCTTCTGGATCCCCATCATTTTGTCCAAATTATACTTGAAAGGGGTAAAGGAGGAACTCTGCTTCACATGAATGAGGAGCTTGTTCCAGAGAATGGGTAGTCTCTGGGATACATATCTGTCTTTCCAGCAGGTTCTATTTATATCACAAGCAAAGGCTGAGTCTTTACAGCAGGTAATTCTGGTGCTGTTTGTTTTGCAGATATACAGGAAGTCCATCAGGTTGAGGTCTGAAAATGTCTTGTATGCTAGCCATAGATCTCCCCTAAATAACCTGTAGGAGACAGAATACAGGGATAGGTCTTTGAAGCAGTCTGCACAGGACATGTTGCCTATGCCATGTATTCATTTAAAGAGGAATCTATGAACATTCCAATTGTTGGATGTTGCTGGATGTACCTGGTTAGGTACATACCAAAGAGGGCATTGTAGTTAATTATAGGTCTGATGAATGCAATATAGTGGAGAAATAACTTCCTTGGACCTAGATATCATACCTTTATTTGTAAGTTGCACAACATAGAATGATTTCCTTGTTACTGTAGACACATGATGGTCAGAGGCTAGATTACTGTCTATGTGTGTCCCCAAGTCCCTGACTACTGGTTCAGTTCTTAGGAATGCACTGTTGATATGATAGTTACCAGGGGTGGATTACTTCCTGAAGGACACTATTATGCATTTCTTGGCATTTAGTTTTAGTCCATGGCTTTGACACAAGCTGACTGTCTGTGCCAGTCCTTCCTGGAGAACATTAGTGTCAGAGGGGGATTCTATGACTGTTCCTAATTTGCAATCATCTGCACATCTGGTCAGCCAGAGGCCTTTGACATTGACCTTGACTTCAGCAAAACAGATGCTAAAAAGCAGTCTCAGGCCAGAGCCCTGAGGGATTCCTCTTGTGACTGGCCTCTTTATACTGGTGAACTCCCCAATTTTAGCTTCCTGGGTCCTGTGTGCAAGCTAGCTGGCTATCCACTAGGTTACATAAGGGTTTATACCCAACCTCTTGCATTTTTCAACAGTGCCTGAGTGTTGTATTGTGTCAAATGCCTTGGCTAGGTCACTGCAAACTATGTTGCCTTCATCCATTACTTTGGTGACCTTCTCAAAGCAGTCCACCAGGTTAAGTAGGCATCACTTGCCCATGACAAAACCAAATTGGGTTGGGTCCAGTATCTGGAGGTTTCCTATGTCATTAATGATCATTTCCATGATTATTCCTTCCATGCCTTTGCATATGAGACTAGTGAGACTTATGGGTCCCTGGTTTCCAGGGTCTGTAGAGGGCCCACCTTTGTGCAGAGGCATGACTGCTGCTGTTCTACACTCATGAGGCACAAAGCCTACATGGAGACAATGGTTAAATAGCAATTCCAGAGGGCCTGATAGGTTATGTTTCATGCTATTTAGAAGACATCCTCGGATTTTGCCTGGAATGCCTTTCAGCTAGCATGAAACATGGCCAATCAGGCCCTCTGATCTACTGGAAAGTACAGAATCATCAAAGTCATGAATGTTTTCATCCTGGAAATACACTCTATGAGACTGGTTCAAAACTGAGATTTAATAATATATTTATAGGTAACCATATGATCTATGCCAGGGCAGGGCAAAGCCAGAGAAAACTCTGGTGGAGGTCCTTAGTGGTCTTGATGTGAAAATCGGTCATCCGAACTGGGTATAGTGGTGAAAGACTAATCAAACCATTTAGTTGTTGGTTCTTTCTCTGAAGTTTCCCTCAGGATAGCTGGTGCTTGGCAGACACAGTTTTATCTGGTAAAGGAAATGATTACCCTATGAAGCACGACTAAAAAAGCTCCAGCTCTTCTCAGTCGCTTACCGTCTTCTCAGAGGTGACCTATGCCTGACCTATAGGGCCATGTCAAACCCTGAACTAATGGACATGCTTCACCTCAAAAAAACGAGATCCCTCAGAACCATTCGTTCTAGCGACTTGAACCTATGTACAACAATAAACAGGACATGCTGGAGGGATAGATTCCTGTCCCAGCGACTCCCCTCACTTTGGAATAGAATCCCAATCCATATTCGACAGAGCTCCTCTCTGACCCTCTTCAAGAGAAATCTTGATGAGTGGATGGGTAATCGTAAGTTCTACCCTGGGATCACTTCAGGAGCCCTTTTGACAGAGGACCAGGTTACTAGTCTAATGGGGAGGTGAAAGCCATCACTCTGTGGCTAGGCTTATAAATGCCCATGGGCAGATAGCCTAGTACTTACCTATGAACCTATTAGAGGTCTTGGGCCTGAAACATTCTCAACCTATGACAGGACCCATCCGAAAAGCTAAGACTGAATGGCTGAAAGAATGCACTTAAATATACTAAGTCAGAGATGCCCTTTCTCAGAATATTCCCTTTTCTCTGAGGAATGGTGATCTTGGAGTTGGTATATTCAAGTTTGGTGGGTGTGGGGGACTTGCAGCCCACATGGGGGGTGCAGTGGGGGGCTTGGTTTCCCTGCAAAAGGTTTTAAAGAGAAAAGCAATTTCAGAGATTTGCTCTTCTCAGGGTCTTTCAGTCTTTTTGGGGGGCTTTTCGGCACTCTGCATTTCAACTGTTAACATTTCAATATGGAGCCATATTTATATACATTTTTTCCAAGTGTTTGCTTTCAGTGGCATGTGGAAATAAATGCTGTTTGTCCTTTTTATATGAATGTTTTTTCACGGTTGTGAATCTAATAGGGATCTGCTTTTAACCTCAGACTGGTTAGTGGCTGCAGTATTTGCATATCAGAAAACTTACTGTAACATGGCTTGATAATAAAACATGAAGAATAACATAATAAGCACGATTAAATCCATGCTTATAACACTGTACAGGCATTTCTGAACAAAGTATTTTTTAACATGAATATCTTGCCAGAAGGAAATGACCTTTCTTTTTTTAATTTTTCAGTTCACATTTTAATCCTTATGAACTTCACAATGAATGCTTCAGAAAGGTGATTCAGTTTTTAGTTGAAAGATCTGGCTAATAATTTTCCAAGTCATGCTGATGCTAATTGGCAGTAAAAAAAATGAACACCATGAATCAGGACTTTGAAAATAAAATGCTTCATTCATTTCAGTTAACATGCAAATATAGCTTACATTACACTAGACTGTTGCGGGATACAACACCTGTATATATAGCTTAATTTAACAAACTACAACTGTCTTTCGTTACAGCTGGAGTAAGACTATTATCTTCTGTTTTATGTGTAATACAGATTATTTTTACACTTACTGGTCCTTTATTTACTAGTCTTTAGTAGATACATAAAATACTGATACTTTCTGCACTGAATTAATGACCACAGAGAAAATTGATTTGCTTTGAAAATAGCAGCAGATCACATAACAAGACAGTCTCTAGATGAAAGAATAATGAAAAATCAATGACATGCTACCAAGTATGAGACATTGATCCAATGAAACCATAACTTTCTTGGTTTAACCAATAAAGATCTTCCTTTCTAGTATGAAGCGGGATTCTAGCCACTAATAGATAAATGCTGTCTGTATTCCTTCAAAGTGCATATAGCATTCTGCAAACATTTCCTGATTCTGTTTGTATTGTTAAAATCATGGTTTGTGTAGGAGGCTGTTAGTACAATGGCCAGCAATACTTCTGACTTAAGGTATTATTTTCAGCTGTGAAGCAAATCACCCACTATAATCTAGAAAGGCTACTTCACTCGAACTGTACAACCAGTTCTGAAGTTGAAACAAAAAAAGCATATAATTTAAAAGATAACTACATACTAAATACAACTTTTCTTCATACCTGACAGCTCCTTCTTCCTGATTAAACACACTGCATTGTCACATATAATTAATGCATGGTGTTTACATGACATGCTAATCACTGTAGCTTCCTCATCAGTATTAGAGTTATGCTCCCATATATGTAACTTTTCAATTCTTAGAATCAAAACACAGTGCTGAGAAGCACACCAGCACATGAAAAAAAAAAAAGACCCAAGATCTTGTTGCGTGTAAAGAAATTGTTTACTGTTAGTGGAGTCCCATATAGTGCAAGCTTGCCTGTTGCTACACAATACCTTATCCTGCCAGCACACTGTGGAGGTGGTGAGCTTCCATCAACGGGAGCTCAAAAAGCACCAGATCCCCGCATTACTATAATACGATAATGTTACAGCACCACACATGCTTGATGACTGTGATGTTTTCATGAATTATAGCCATTCATACCAGTGAAGAACAGCACTACAGATTAAAACAGTTAAATATTACACAGAATGCCTCACCAAATAGGTACTGTAGGTACACAGTAAGACATGTACACTAACAGCTGCTTTACTCAGTGGCATTTTGCAGTGCTTAAGTCGTAAGACATTCATGTATGCCATTAAAGATCCCACAAAAGTGACTGTGACCTCTTGGGTCTGCCATGATTAATGTCTATAAACAGTGATAGTCCTAGCAGTGTACTGTGCATAGGGCTCAAAAAGCATTTACACATGTGCACCCCAAATACATGGAAACCAAGGCTCTTTTCTAGTTTTTTTCCCCAACAGTTTTTCCTAGCTGGAGAATTTAACTGAACTACTTACACTGGGTGTCTGCTTTTGGGACATGTATAGAAGTTTGATCTGCAATTGTTAAATATTTCTGTTTCCACTATTTATGTTTTTTTGTACAGGGATTAGAGTGACACTTCAGGTTGCTCATTTTCCTGGACCTTTGACACTGCTACATTCGTCTTGTGCAGTTGTCTACGGTTTTTCTATACAGCTTATGGACTTCTCCATGAACTACACAGGATGATCGTTCTGCCACTTTACCAACTAATTCAGCTTCAGATTGCAGACATTTCCAAGGCTTTTGTAATTCTTATTTTGTCTTCACCTTACAATGATGGCAGTTTTTTGCAATTCCATCACAAAACTGTCAATGAGGACTTTCTATTGTCTTTACTGTATACTAATCATCAGACATCTGCAATGCAGATGACATATTTAATCTGCTTCCAGTTTCTATCTTCAAACAATTGAGCTGTTGTGAGACAAAATCCCTGCAAAGGAGTACTCCTTCCTTTCCAAATTCTAAGATGTCAGTTCTCATAGTTTTTGCAGTGGTTGTTTCTCATTGAATTCTTCACTATTTATATGGCTTTCTATGTGTCAACTGGACTAAGGATAGTGAATAGTGGATATTATATGCCTAAATTCCCATTTATACACAGATTTTCTAAATTCTTGATATGTATTTTAGACTACTGTCAAGTATGACATCATGTAGCCTGTGCCTCATTAATGCAATAACTGCACTTTTGAGTGGCACTGTGATTATTTCAACAAACTTAGAATAATTATCCACACATACAAGATACATGACTTAAATAAAACAAACAAGGTTCCGGCCACATTCCACAGATGACCCGGAACTGGTTATGCTAGTATCTCTTCCCATTGTTGCTACAATGTACACTGTATATGGTGCAGCTCTGTGCTACTTGTTCTATAAGAGTAAACGCTACTGGACAAACCATTGTATCTCATCTGTCGCACTTTACCATTTACAAATGTGACTTGTATCCTCTCAAGTATACATTGGGTACTATTATTTTGTCAGCTTTGAACATTAAGACTTGGATAAAGATTACTTATTCCTTAAAAAGAAGAAGGACGAATTGCCTTCCTTACTATCAGCTTTTGTTTGCAACATCCTTTCACTGTTACAGCCTTCGGTCACTGTATTTCCTCACCGTCAGTATCTCTCTAAAATTCACTTACTTTGCTTCAGTCATGGGCAACTGTGGTATTACCCAAGGAGTCTGTAGTCATTTCTCTACTTGTTCTTCATATTGCTATGGTAATCATGCTCTACTCAACATACCAGCTATGTGTAGTTTTTTGTCTTTCTTGCATTCACACTCAGATCATACTTCCTTACATAAAGTAATATTCTCTGCAACTGGGGAGGTACTTTGTAGACTTTATGAATATATTTTGTAGGGCTTCGTGGCTTGCTTACATTTTAACATTTTCTACCATACTCGTCTCTTGGAATTTGTCACATGTATAGACTATTACTTATAATTCTTTTTCTGCCTGGGTCTATCTCTTTTGTGCATCTGTAAAAGCTCCTAACCCATAGGTAGTTCTGTTGAAAGATAAAAATTCCAATCACATTCTGACTGGCATCAACGTGCAATACAAATGGGAACATTTGTTACAAACTTTTTTTTTATTTCAAACTCTTTTCTACTACATAGCCCCATTTCAGGCTATATCTTGTATTGACAACTTTTTTAGAGGCACACTTAGACCCATCAGGTATACGTTTTGTAATATAATGCATCATTCCACTAAACTTCTGCAATCCATTTGTCTTTTCATCTTGGCATTTGCACAACTGCTCAGATTTTTTTCCCCCAGGATTAGGCTCCAGTCCTGGTGATGTTAGAATATGACCCATCCACTTAAATTAGACTTGTCACTCTGATTTTACATTTGCTCTTCCTTGGTTTAAATCATGCTACCTTAATCAATTCCGCAGATACATTAGCCTCTGGTCATGCTGTTCTTGTAATTTATCGTGTTTACAACAGCTTCCAAGCCTTCAATTACTTGGGTAAAAGTTGTATTAAATACCTCTGGTGATGAAGAAATACCACATGGGAATCAAAATAACTTATTCCTTCCTAGTAATGGACTGAATATAAACAATATGGGGCTTTGTTTATCTAGCCTTATCTGCCAGAAAGTACCCACAACAAACAGCATCTGGAACTCTTGAGACCAATTCTTTCACTATAAGGCATGGGAAATATTGAATTGTAATCACTTTACTGAGAGCTTGTGGTCAAACCAAATGTAAATCTTGTCTTTTTTCTCAACAATGACTGTACCTTTTACCCATTCTGTTGACACTAATTGCTTCTTAATGTCACCTAAGGTTTAATTATGATTCAGTCCCTGCTCCACTTTACTTCTTAAAGCCACAGATACTTTTCTGTTAGGTTCAACCTGATTGTAACCACTGACAAAAAACTCTACACACATGCAAACACATACAAACACATCTATATATCTATATGAGGAAAATAGAATCAACATTATATACAAGTTAAAAGTTGTTATGGGTTTCAAGGAGAATGGTGTGAGATGAACAGCATTTATGGTATTTAAATGTTATCAGTACTTTGATGAAAGAGAGAAAAATCAACTAAGTATAAGTCTATATTAAAGAGCAGAGGTTAAGGTAACTGAGTGGTAAGTGACAGCATCCTTAGCAAAACAGCTACATTGAACTGCCCGAGTAAATGTTCCTTAAATATTTTTCAAAAGTTTAAGTATGAATTTTTTTTTTTTTACAGAGGAGGGGAGAGAATGCTACAATCTGGAGCGTAGAAATGAAAAGCTATGATCATTGCAGTGCAGCTTACTGTGGGTATAAGTGAAGATGAGGAGGCATTGTCTGCTAGGGACTGAAGCTTATAGGGTTTTGTTGTATGAATCAGTCATCCTGCAGGAAATGTGAAGGATTTGAGTTTAAGAACTCTGAAGAACAGCGTCTGTTTTCAGAACTGAACTGAGATGTCTTGTTTTTGGCAGCCAAGTTTATACATTTGCAGACTGTGTATGCTGGGGGTATTACTTGCTTTGGTTAGAATGTAATCAGTACCATGATAAGGCCCTGCTTTCAGAGATATAGAAGAAGCAGTCTATTGTACTGGCTCTCCAGTTATATAGTTTTTAACAACAGATACAGACAATTTTCTCCATGCCTTCTGCACATTACTCTTCCTACTAGACATGGTGCAGTTTCTCTTTGATTTTTCTTCATTCTTTTTGCCTCCATGTCTGCTGACCATCAAGCCTCTCCAATGTGTCTTGAGCCAAATTGTTCCTTTGTACTTGGTATAAGCAGAGCAAGAGAAAAAGCTAACAGAAGGGGCCATCATCTGGGCAAGCACAGAGGTGCTTTTTATCCTCTCTGGCTTCATAGAAATGATGACACTCCTATTAGTCTAATAACCCTACTACAGGCAGGTGACACAAGCACTCACATCACTCCAGGGCAGTCTGCACCTTCCCTTTGCTTTAGCATGCTTCCAACCTTCAGGGACTACCATCACTGGTTCATAGTCATTTCAGTGTTGTGGAAGCCTCCACTTGCATGGTGGTTATCAGCTGAATAGAACAACCACTCTCTCCCACCAACGTGAGTAAGGCATCTCTGGTCACTCACTCCTTTCCACTCCCACCCAGTTATTTCATCGTCCAAGCCACTAGTCAAACTAGACCCATAGCCGGCCTTAGGCATAGGCCAACTTGGCGGCCATCTAGGGTGCTGCTCTAGTAGGGGCACTTTTCCAATATTTATTTGGTGTAGTAGACCAGGATGGGTGCACCAGGTAGTGTGGGGGAGGCGCCGTGGAGCCCTTTTGCCTAGGGCACCAGTTGACCTAAGGCTGCTTCTAGTCTAGACCAGTCATATCTTTAAATCTCTATGCCACAAAGCTGAGTTTGCTGCAGATTCTGTTTAATCAACAAGTTGATTTCTTCCTTCCCTCATTAAAAAATATTTTATATCTCTTCCATGCATTCTTAATGTTCCAAATCAATTTTTACTCTATCTCCTCTGGAAACTTGTTTCTTTCATCTGCCACCCTTTGTGTGAAAACAATGCTTCTTTCCTTTTCACATGTGTCAGCCTGAATACATGACACATGGTCTAATACTCATAAAACTGGACATTAAAACATTCAGTAAAAGTGCTCCACATTCAAATAATTGAAAGTAAAAGAAAACACTTTAAACATTATTTTTTTGCAGTGGGTAAGCCTTCATGCACCCCATACCCCCTGCTTATTATGTATATCAACTATGACACTGCACTAAAGTTGGGAATGGTTGAATTCTCCACTGTTGCATGATTTCATACAGAAAAATGATAGTAATGTACAATCAATTGATTTTTGATCACCTGTACCAGATTTTGTTCTTTGCAATCAGTTTACTTATCAACCACCTAAGTGAAATAGGCAACCCATGTATGTAAGTTAATACATATCTAATTTTTAAAATAGCATCTTCTTGGAGTTTGCTGAGTCTTTTAAGTGCTTAATTAAGCATACTTTTCTTTTTCAGAAGAGTAAACATATTTAAAGGTTATTTAGTTTCTATGTCTTCAATTGCCCTACTTTGGACTTTCTCAATTCTACATTCCTGTAAAATGGAATCTCTGGTAATATATATGACTATCATAAGCTGTATACAGAAGGCAATAATAAAACACCATTTCTTTCTTTTCTTGGTTGTGTCTCTTTTTGTCTTCCCTTTTATTCATCTTAACCCATTAACCGTGAAGCTTGCACATTGACATTACCAGCTTTCTTTTAGATTAGCTGAGGTTACTCCCTCAATATCATATTTTTCTAGTGTATTGTTTGTATTGCTTCCTCCCTAGCTCAGTACTATTTTTTTCTGAGGGAGCAGATTCCCAGGTACATTAAGTGCAAATTAATACTGTTCTTTCAACTTTGTAAAGCCCATTGTTATCTTTTTTATGCCTGCTGCATTGAACTGTTGCACATTTTTACGGCATGTGCAAAGACATGTATCTTCTTTCAGACTTAATGCACTGTCACTTACAGAGACAATGTAAGAGTAGACCCATTTCTGACATCAGTGATATTCCACTGGCAATCATTTCTTCTGAATGGACACCATATACTATCACCCATTGTGCCTTAGTTTCAGTCAGTATGTTACCCAAGGTGTCACCATAGAACCCATGTTATTGCTGTTAGATTTATTCTTTTAAAATTTTGTACAGGACCATATGCAGCAGCTTGCTAGTCTTAGCAGTTAGCCCTTTCATCAAATATTTCCTGGTCCATTACCCTGGTCATCCAGCTAAACAGTTGTATTATATTTCATGGAAGAAATTTATAAATAAAACAAGTCTTCATCTTATGCCTTTTACATAATTTTATCTATTTCCAGTTGTTAATTGGGTAGGTATGCTGGTTTGAATACCCCCTTCAGGTACAATTCAACCCAAGAGGGAAGAAAGTAGCTGTGTACACTTAAGTTCATAGGTTGGTACTAGGCTATCGGCCCTAGGGCCTATATAAGCCTAGCCATAACAATGCTCTGGCTATTTCTTCCCACAATATTTACTTCCCTGGACCCCTGTCTAGCAGGGTGACTGACGTGATCCCCGGGGTGAATTTCCTATCTCCCGTCCAATTGTCAAGGTTCCTTTTGAAGAGGGCCAAGGAGGCACTCTGCTTGACATGTATGGGGAGTCTATTCCAGAGTCTGGGGAGTCTGTGGGTCAGGAACCTATCCCTCCAGCATGTTTTGTTCATTGTAATGACAAGGTTTAGATCCCTGGAGCATGTGGCTCTGAGGGATTGGGATTTCTTTAAGTGGATCATGTCCAACAGCTCAGGGTTTGACATGGCCTTGTATGGTAAGCAGAGGGATGCGTAGAGTGAGACAATGACCTCCTTTTTTCTGGATGAAAAGCCCTTAGTGATGAGGTGTGCCACATAGAAAGATTTCCTGACTGTTGTGGCGATGTGGTTATCGAAGGTGAGACCACTGTCCACCTGTGTCCCTAAATCTCTCATTACACTTTTGGTGTTTAGTGTACTGCCACCTATGTGGTAATTCATAGGTACATGTTTTTTCCCAAGGGGGATAACTATACATTTCTTCGCATTAAGCTTCAGCCCATGGCTCTGGTACAAAGCATCTGTTTCTGTAAGGCCCTTTTGTAGAATATCCACATCATTTGGGGATTCAATAATGGCTCCCAGTTTGCAGTCATTTGCAAACTTTGCTAGCCAGAGTCCCTTAGTGTTGGCCTGTACTTCAGAGAAGTAGATGCCAAACAAGAGTGGTCCCAGGACTGAACCCTGAGGTACTCCACTTGTCTGGAGCTGGATTTGGAGTCAGCTACTTTTACAGTCTGGGTTTTGTCAGTAAGCCAGTTGGCAACCCATTGAGTGATGTAGGGATTTATGCCTAGCTTAGTAAGTTTACCTATGATTCCAGAGTGGGGGATGGTGTCAAAGGCCTTGGCAAGGTCCAGATAGGCTGTGTGGACCGCCTTACCCTTGTCCACAGATCTGGAGATTGATTCAAAGAAGTCAATCAGGTTCAGGAGACAAGATAGGCCCTTCACGAACCCAAACAGGGTAGGGTCCAGTGTTTGAAGGTTGCCAATGTCTTTGTTTATAAGTTCCTTGATAATGCATTCCATGCCCTTGCAGATCAGGCTTGCCAGACTGATGGGACGGTAGTTCCTGGGATTCAAGGTGGATCCCCCCTTGTGGAGTGGGATAACTGTAGCTGTGCGCCACTCAGTGGGCACAAAGCCTGAGGTGAGGCTATGATTAAACATGACACTTAGGTGAGATGCCAGTTCATGTTGTAGTTCATGTAGTACACAGCCCGGGATGTCATCTGGTCCCATGGATGCTGTATTCTTAGCTTTGGAGAGTATGGTTTTTACCTGTGTGGCCATGATTACCGGAATTTTGCGATCTTTTGGTATTGAGATGGGCCCTTTAGGGGGTGAGAGGGGGATGAAGTTGGCACTAAATCAATCTGCCAGGATATTGGCAATATCCCTGGAATTAGTATATTTAATGACATTCTGTTGTAGTATATTTAATGACATTCTGTTGTAGCTCAGAGCATATCTGAGCATTGCCATATAGATTCTTGACATAACTATAGAATGCCTTGTGGTTGTCTTTGGAATCTTTGGCAATTTTATTTTCGTAACTAGCTTTTGAGGATTTTATGAGGGATCTCACCTTCTTACTGAGGCTGGTAAGGGAGTTTTTTGCATCCTGGGATTTTCCTCTTTTATGCAACAGTTTCTTTCTTCTGTTGTATAGTTTGTTTATGGCAGGGGACCATCAGATTGGCTTCATTTTTTTTGGAGGAGAGCGTCTTGGTTCTACTTGGGATGGCACGATTCATGCATGAGTGGATGTGCTCATACAGTGCCATAGTGTAGGATTCAGCAGTCGAACTTTCAGCTTCCGTCTGCATAGGTGTCATGAAGTTTGTCACTTCAGACTTCAGTAGCATGAAGTTGGCTTTGGAGAAGTTTTTTTACAGAGGTTTCCTTACTGGGGGGTGGGGGAGGGATGTGGATGTCAAGGGTGATTTGCTTATGGTCAGACCTGACCAATGAGGGGGGTGACCATTGGTGTGTAACATCTATCTCCCATGTTGGTAATGACCAGGTCTAGGATATTGGAGCCCCTGGTGGAACAATGTATTACTTGATCCAGGTCATTGGAATTTATGAATTCCAAGAACCATTGGGAAAAGGTATTGGTACCCGAGTAGTTTTCCCAGTTAATGGCAAGGTAGTTGAAATCACCCAGTATTAGGGTGTTTGGTTGTATCCTAATATTTTCCAGTATGTTTAGAAAGGTGTAGTGAGAATCTTGGGGCTTGGTGAGGGATCTGTAGCAAGCTACAATTTGGATTGCAGTCTTACCTAGTGTTAGGTGCACCTGGAGAATTTCAGATGCATTGTGTCGGGCAACTAGCCTGGAAGTGTGAATATCCTTGGTGAATATGGACACTCCTCCACCTTTAGTGTTTCGGTCTTGGTTTGGTGGCCCAAAAGTGTGGTAAGAGTTGTAGCCTGGTATTGTAGGGGTGCTCTCTGGAGCCTTGAACCAGGTCTCAGTTACTGCACAGATATCGATGTTCACCATTTTTAGGAGTGCCTCGAGAGAGTGCATTTTGAGGTTTAGACTTCTAGCATTGAGTAGCATTACCTTCAGATTTTGCATGCTTGTATCTGTTACGGTGGTGGTTTTGTCCTTTGAACCTTGCCTAAAAAAGGCACTATAGGGGTGGCAAGAGCTTTAGCCAGTAACCTGAATCCCAGGAGAGACAGGTGAAGACCATTTCTGGCAAAGCATCGTAGTTTGTCGATCATGTTGTCCCAGGCAGACAAATACTGGATCCCCTTTGAATGACACCAGAAGCTTAGCCAAATGTTGAAGTCAATCATTTTGTCCTTATACTGTGGTATCATTCTGGGCGAAGGCAGGATGCTACTCTGGGCTAGGGTCATACCTGCCTGGGCCACATGATTCAAGAGGTCTTCCATAAATGTAGATGTTCGAGTGTATTCACTGTTGCAGTCATCACATTTGGGTTATCCCTGCCAGGGTAGCCCTTGGTTGGCCCGAATGCCAGAGGCTTAGTATATCTGTGTTGGTTGCTGTTGCTTCAGGACTGACATCAGTAGTATAAAGTAAGGCAGCTGACACCATTACATCAGTTTTTCTTGCCCTAACCTGTCAGGAGCCCCCAAGTAGGAGCCAGGTTCTGGTGGAAGAACCCCATCAGTAGAAAGCAAATACCAATATGTCCCTTGTAAGGAAAGAGAAGAAAATGGGGATGGAGGAAGGAAACCAGGACTGCAACAGTGAATACATTCGAACAGCTACATTTATGCTAAGTATACGCAACTGTACTATGTTCTTCGTGTTTCATTGTTGCAGTCATCACATTTGGGTTGACTTCCAAAGCTGAGGAAAAGGGTGGGGGTGGAGGCAGTCAAGGAAACTAGGGGCTGGCTAGGATGCCCTGCAAGACTGCAGAGGCAAACCCTGCCCTGGATTTGGGGAAGAGAGGCATGTGGTAATGTTTGGTAAAAGTGTGAACAAATGTCCAGGTGGCAGCCTCCAGGATGTCCCTGGTGGGGACTCCTCTGAGGAAAGCTGCAGAGGTGGAGGCTGCTCTGGTGGAGTGAGTCCTGACCCCCTCCATGTTGTTTGTAGCAGAAATGGATGCAGTGTGCTATCCATTTGGAAATGGTTTGTTTGGAGATGGCTTTGCCTTCTGTCCCTGTAGCAAAGCTAACCAGCAATTGATCAGACTTTCTGAAGGATATGGTCCTGTCTAGAAAGAATCTGAACTGTCTGTGCACATCTAGAGAGTGCAGGATCCTTTCTCCCTTGTTCTGGGGATTAGAGAAAAAGGTGGGCAAATTAATGGATTGGTTGAGAGCCACACTGGACACCACCTTGGGCATGAAGGATGGGTTAGTTCTGAGGGATACCATGTCAGCATGGAAGATGATGAAGGATTCCACAGCCATGAGCGTTTGCAGCTGAAGTGACGGCCAGAAGGAAAGCGGTCTTCCAGGAGAAAAATTTTAGCCCTGCAGAAGAAGCTGGTTCGAAGGGGGGCAGGGTGAGCTTTTCCAACACAAAGTTAAGGTCCTAAGCTGGGGTTGGTGCTCTTCTGGGTGGCCTCAAGTTGCTAGCCCCTCTTAGGAACTGTTTGAAGAAAGGGTGTGAGAAAAGGGGCTGCTAGTGGGGAAATGAGCAGAGATAGCAGAGGCATACATTTTTATAGAGGAGAAAGAGAGGCCCACTGTTTAGTAGGTCAGATAAGTAATCCAGGATGAGAGGGAGGGAGTGCTGTGCCATATTGGCTCTCTTAGCCTGAATCCAGGTGCAGAACCTTTAACATTTGTCAGCATAAGACTTTCTAGTACTAGGGTGTCTGGCCTCACGTATAACATCTAGAACCTGTTTACTGAGGTTGTCAGATTGATCGGGGGTTAGGGAATAAGCCAATCTGCCAAACTGAGTGTCTGCAATTGGGGATGCATGAATTCCCTTTCCCTCTGGGTCAGGAGGTTTGGAATCTAAGGAAGATGCCATGGTGGCAGAGGAGACAGCCTGTGCAGCAAGGGGTACCAGTGTTGCGAGGTCAGTCTGGAGCTATAAGAATTGTCCTTGGTTTTTCCTCCTTTATTTTGAGCAGTACCCTGGGGATGAGAGGTAGTGGAGGAAAGGCACAGACTGATAGACTGACTCAGGGGAAGGACAAGGCATCCACTTTCCAAGCCATGCAGTGATGCTCCCTGGTGCAGAATTTGCTGAACTGATGGTTGGTGTGGGAGGCAAAGAGGTCGACCTTTGGGGTGCCCCATTTCTGAGTTATTAGGGTGAAGATTCTTCTGTTGAGCTGCCACTCGTGTGGGTCCAGAAGATTTCTGCTTAATTTGTCTGCCAGAGAGTTCAGAGAACCTGGTAGGAAGTGTGCTAACAGGTGCAGTCGCATGGCAGAGGCTTTGTGCCAAAGGATCATGGGCAGCCTGCATAGAGGGTAGGAGTGAGTCCCTCTCTGCTTGTTGATATACTACATCACAGTGGTGTTGTCTGTTTTGATCAGGAGAGCCCCTGGGGAGAGTAGGGGCTTGAAAGCTATAAAGCTGTGCTGGGGCAGCCGTCATCTCTTTTTGGTTGATGTACAGAGGGATTTGCTGTGGGCTTCATTGGCCCTTTATGCACCTGCTGTCCATGTGTGCACCCCAGGCATAGTCTGATACGTCTGTGGTGAGGGTCTGGGTGGCGGGGGGTGGTGAGAAAGGTAGTCCCTTGTTGTGGGAGCATGCTGTTGCCCACCAAAGAAAATCTTTTCTGAGGCAAGGAATTATAGGTATCATAGCCTCCAGGTCATGAGAGTGTTGACACCAGAGGCTTTTTAGGTACAATTGAAGTTTCCTCATATGCTGTCTGGCATATGGAATAAGTAGTATGCAAGATGCCATGAACCCCAGAGCTTGCAGGATCTTCCTTGCACATAACTGAGGTCTGGTGGCTAGTTGAGAGAAGTAGGCTGTCAGGAAAATTTGTGTTTCTGGTGTAAGGAATGCCATCTGGGATGCTGTGTCCATGCTTGCTCTCAGGAATATAATCCTTTGGGTGGGCACCTGTTTGAATTTCTTTTCATTGATAGTGTACCCTAGGGAGATTAGTAGGGACTTTACAAAGGCCAGGTGCTTGGGCAGCTTTTCCTGGCTGTCTGCCTGAATTAGGCAGTTGTTTAAGTATGGGTAAATCTATATATTCTCTTGTCTGCAAAAGGCAATGACTGGAGCCAGACTCTGGGAGCAGTAGATACGCCAAAGGGAAGTGCAGAGAACCAAAAGTGCTGAGATCCTGCCCTGAAACGGAGATATTTCCTGCATGATTCCCTGATAGGAATGTGGAGGTAGGCCTCTTTTAAATCTACGGTGGCTAGCCAAGCGTCCTTGGACAGCATGGGTAGCAGATGCTGGAGGGTGATCATTTTGAATTTTGGGATCACCAGGAAGGTGTTTAGAATGGATAGATTGAGGATGGGGTGCCAGGTGCCCTCTTTTCTGGGCACCAGAAAAAGTCTGGAGTAGAAACCTTGGCTTATCTGTTCTGCAGGAATGTGCTGTACTGCCCTCATACAAAGCAGGGAAAGCATTTGCTTTTGAGCCTCTGCCCACTGGTTTGGAGGTAGATCTGGGACCCCTTTTGGGGTTGGAAGGGTGTGGAAAGAAAAGTTGTATCCCTGGGACACTATGTTGAGAAATCAGCGGTCATTGGTAATGGTGGCCCAGGTGCTTGTGTGAAAGGAGAGTTTTCCTCCTAGGGGTAAGTGAAGGTGGGCAGAGGGAGGGGATGGGGGAGGTGAGTCACTGTGAGTTCTTACCATAAGGGGGTGGCTTAGAAATCACTTGTTTTGAAGTGGAGGTAGTCCACTGCTTAGATCTCTGCATTCCCAGTGGCTGCTGTCTGGGGGGGTCTAGTTCCCCGGGGCCTGGGCTGGACTGGTTTAGGGGGAGCAGGAAAGGACCAGTGCTTGGTGGGACAATGCCTGCTGAATCTGGGTGGCTGAGAAATCCTTAACTGTCTGCATAGATTTTGCTTTTTCTCCCATCTTTTTTAAAACCTCTTCTGCCTTAGTGTCAAATAAGTTGTCTTTCTGCAAGGGGGCATCCAACAATTTAGATTTGACATGGTCTGGCAAGGGCTGTTCCTTAAACCATGCATGCCTTCTAATGACAGATCTGGTGACTGCTGCCCTGCAAGAAGCTTCTAGGGTATCAAAACCACAGTGCAAGGTGTGTTTAGTTACTTGACTTGCAGAATGTGTTAACTCTTGTAATTCTTTAGATTCTGCACAAGCAGGAAAGGAAGACATTTTTTGTTTGAGGAGTTCCAGGGTATGTTGCTAAAATTTTAGCATATGGAACTGACAATTTAGTGCTCTGATAGCAAGAGTAGCTGAGGTGTATACTTTTTTACCCCATCTGTCTAGTGCTCGGGAATCCCTATCTGAGGGGGTGGGATTCTTAGCAGAGGTTGCTTTGATCCCTTTAGGCCCTTGAGAAAATACCTCAGGGTCAGCAGTACGATATTTAAAAAGAAATTTGTGAGTCAGAGACTCTATAATAACTGTCTGGTTTTCTGGTTGCAGGAGGGAGGGTGTCAGGAGTCAAGCTGGATTCCAGGAAAACATCCTCCACAACATCCAGGATTGGGGGAATGGCCAAGGGTCTGTGCTTTCGAAGATCTAAGAATTCCCTGAGTCTATTTTTAGACTGAGGGTAGTCCTGATTCTCCCATTGGAAATGCTCCCTTAAGGTATGAAGGGTTTCCACAAAGGAAAAATCCTCTGGGGGAGAAGCTAAGAATTCCCAGAGTCTCTTTTTAGACTGAGGGTAGTCCTGACTCTCCCATTGGAAATGTTCCCTTAAGGTATGAAGGGTTTCCCCAAAGGAAAAATCCTCTGGGGGAGAGGCTGAAGGGATGGAATCCTCTACATCAGAATCCTCATAAGTAGAGAGGGGTTGCATGTCTTCATATTCAAATGCATCAGAGTCATCTGACTCTTGTTCAGACAAAACTACAGGGGACAGATCTCTTTTCCTTTTGGAGGGGGTAGCTTGGCTTCCCCTGATCATCATGATAAGGTCTTCCACCCTTTTAAGCATTTGAGACTGAGGCAAGGAGGTAGGTGCCTGAGATTGGGTCGTCGGTTTCTTGGGTGTGGTTCGTACCCTGGGCCTAAGAACCTCGAACGTTTTCGAAAGAACAGTAGTCATGAAAGAAGACGCTGGTTTATGTCGAGAATCGGTAGTGTAAAGGACTTCCTCGGAAGCCGGTGCCTGCTCAGCGGCTCAGGACCCATCCAAGGTAGAGACAACTGCAGTTCCTTAGTCGAAGAAGAGTTTTGCGGCATACCGGACTCCAAAAGGGTCTTGGTAGTGGCTTGTGAATCCACAGCAATGGGCATCAGGGGCTGCAAAAGCGTCTCACTGAGGACCAGAGAACTGATGACTAGCTTAACGGGAGCATCGTCGGTAGGTTTGGACATGTGTGGTCTGTCTCTGTCGTTATTTTTATGTTTTTTAGCAAGATCTGCTGTTGGATGGCTTACTGAAGCCATATAGCAGCTCAAGGACTGTAAGCGCAAATATCTAGCTACAATAAGGGCCGGACGACTGATAGTTCTGGCTTTGAACAAAGCACAGAGGCGACAGCGGGGGACATCGTGGTCTGGGCCTAAACAAGTGACGCAGTAACAATGAAAGTCTCAGTGTGGTATTTGTTTTTCATAGGCGAGACAATTGTTAACTTTTTCTGATATCGGTTAGTGCAAGAAAAAAGGATCCCCAATGGGGTACTTAGGTTTAGAAGACTTCAGCTTCAATTTGGTAGACAAAACTCAGGTAGCAGCCGCCTGGCACTCATGCGAACTGCTTCTACTTTGGGCTCCATGGCAAGAAAGACTGGTGTAATGGCGTTGGGTGCCTTACTTTATACTACTGATGACCTGACGTCAGTCCTGAAGCAACAGCAACCGACGCAGAAATACTAAGCCTCTGGTACTTGGGCCGGCCGAGGGCTACCCTGGCAGGGATAACCCAAATGTGATGACTGCAACAGTGAAACACGAAGAACATCAAAGGTTAGAAAATCAATACAATCAAAATAATAAATACCAGAAAGACTGAAATGAGAAGTTAAAATTAAAAGTATGTTTACAGATTAGCCGCTCCAGTGGTGTAGAGGAATAAAACCCTGACTATGACCTAGCCCAACCTGGCTTTGATTAGCAGTTTGGATAACTGATTTACTGGCAGTGAGTGAGGATTGTGCCTATCCTGGAGGGAAGTGCTTGATGGTGAAGCTCCCTATGGGGAGGCATGGTCCATGATGAGGAGATACCCTTGGACATGACTAACAAATGTGGGGGTTGGAGAAACTGGCTAGGGCAGATAATGCACAAAAAAATGACTGAAACAAAGGTGCTGAGCTCCCAGAATACATTTAAGATCCATGAATGACCCTAGTAACTCCAGAAGTCTGGGAGTAGGGCAATGGCTTGTATACTCAATGTGGATGTTGGACACTGGGGTCTTGGCTGGTAATAATGAGATTCAAGGGGTCCAAAAAAAGTAGTTTAACACTGTAATATGTGGAGCATAAATTAGGAATGTGTTCTAATGATATGGCTACTGATCTAAGGCTTATGTTGAGGTGTTCAACCAGGTTCATTTAAGCAATCACATTTGTTTGTCTCTACTAGATGTTTTATTTTTTTATTTTTATTTTACATTTGTTGACCAGGAGAGTCCAACTGGATACATGTCCATTTTCAGTGGAGACACGGGGAGAAAAGCTCGACAAATTAATAACAGAACTCAAATAACACTGATAAAACACAAAATATAAAAGGTTACATAATTAATAATTTTTTTAAAAATAGCAAAAGACTTCCACAAGATTACAATAATTCAGCTGATAGAGACAAACTATGTAAGAGGAGGTGATGTGAGGAAAGTAACAGGGAGTAATAGAGTGGGGAAGGGGGTGGGAGTCGGGATCAACTTGGGGGGGACAGGAGCATATCCAAGAGAGTTTTAGATGTTCTTTGAGTCGTGTTTTGAAAGAAGCTGTAAAGTTGGCAGTGGTAATAGCAAAAGGTAAGGAGCTCCAGATTTTGCCTATGTAGTTTTGGAAGAGGGAATCACCTGCTGTGAATTCAACTGATAGAGACAAACTATATAAGAGGAGGTGATGTGAAGAAAGTAACAGGGAGTAAAAGAGTGGGGAAGGAGATGGGAGTCGGAGGTCAGCTTGTGGGGGGGGGGGGGGGGGGGGGGCAGGAGCATATCCAAGAGAGTTTTAGATGTTCTTTGAGTGGTGTTTTGAAAGAAGCTGTAGAGTTGGCAGTGGTAATGGCAAAAGGTAAGGAGCTCCAGATTTTGCCTATGTAGTTTTGGAAGAGGGAATCACCTGCTGTGTTACTGCTTTTGGTTACCTTGAGAAGGTTTTATCACTAGAGTAAAGTTTTCTGGGATTGGTTTGTACTTTTAGTAGGTTGGATAGTGCTGGGGTTTTATCTGGTAGTAGTAGGAGTTTGTGAGCAAAAGAAAGCTGGTGGAACAATAGGAGGTTAGGGAACTCAAGCCAGTTAAGTTGATGCAGTGAGAGACAGTGGTGGGCTCGATAGGGGGAACTGGTGGCAAATTTGGTTATTTTATTGTAGCAGATGTTGAGCTTTGCAATTTCTGTTTTGGGTAGGTTGGTGAGGATTGGTACGGCATAGAATAGGGTGGAGCGGAGGTGAGTTTGCACTATGGTTGTTCTGCCGGGTTGAGTTAAGAAAAGCTTTATTTTTGTAAAGACTGACGAGTTTTTGAGGACATTTTTTATGGTGTGATTTATATGCAGGTCAAATTTGAGGTTATGGTCAAGGATAACCCCTAGCAATTTGGTGTCTTTATCTGGAGAGGTGATAGTACCATGTCTGGATACAATATTAAAAGAATTGGGTATTGTGGTGGATTTGTTAGGTTTGAGTAGCAGCAGTTTGGACATTTTGGGATTAAGTATAGGTTTTTGTTTAGAAACCTGGTTACAATAGAATGGAAGGCTTTTTGGGTGATAGAGAGGAGTGCATGAAGATCACTGGCTGAGCATATGACTGTTGAATCATCCACGTATTGTGTGACAGTTGTGTCTAGGCAGATGTTGTGGAGATTATTAGTGAAAATGGAGAAAAGAAGTGGCCCTAGAATGGACCCTTGTGGGACTCCGGTAATAATGGGTAGCAGTGAGGATAGACTGTTGTCCCATCAAACTGCTTGTTGCCTTCCTTGTAAGTAGTTCTGAAACCAGGCTAATGCATGATTATTTAGGCCCAGATCAGTGAGAGAGTGGAGTAGTTTAGGGTGGTTGACCATGTCAAAGGCTTTTGACAGGTCCAAGAAAATGGCAGATGATAGTTTCCCTAAGTGTCTGTTTTGGTTAATGTGGTTGGTGAAAGAGAGTAAGGCTGTAGTTGTGCTGTGGGTGGGGTGGAATCCATGTTGTGTGGGAGAGAGAAGATGGTTATTAAGTACATATGGCAAAAGTTGGTGGTGTATGCATTTTTTTGAGTATTTTTGCTAGTGGGGACATGATGGCAATTGGTTAATAGTTGGAGAGGTCGGTGGATGCACCATCTTTATATAGAGGGGTGATGTAGGAGGTTTTCCAGACTGGAGGGATGGTATGTTCAGATATGGATCTGTTGAGGAGGATAGAGATTGGTTAGGCAAGTTCATTAGCTGGCAGCTGTAGGTATTCTGACAGGATGCAGTCAGCTGCTGGGTTCATAAGTTTGTGTTTAGTTATTAGTCTGTTGACAAAGTTGGTGGGGATTGGTTGGAATTGTAAGGTTGCTTCTGGTCTAGCTACAGGTTGGGGAAATTGGTGGTTGTAGTAGTGGGCTGGTTTTGAACTAGCTTGGAGATGGTTACTATGAATTATTTGTTGAATGAGTCAGGTATATCTGTGATATTGGTAGTGGAGGTTGGAGATGGGGTAGAGGGTTTGCCAGGGTGGAGTAGTTTATTCATTCCTGCCCGGAACTTTTTTGGGTTGTTTTGATGCCTGTTTTACAATTGTAGGAAATAGTTCTTTTTATCCAGGAGAATAGTTTTTTAGTTTCATTTCTAAGTTTTTGGAATTATTCCCTATTTGTTAGAGTTTTAGTGGCTGTCCATAGGTGCCAGGCTCTATTCCTTTGTGCTATCTTTTTCTTGTTTCTTTGGTGATCCAAGGGACAATTTTTGTTTTGAGTTTAGTAGTACGAGCTGGGATATGATTATTTAAGATCTGTAGGAAAGTATTGTTGAACTGGGTTACTGCTTGATCTAGGGTAATACTTTTAGTATGTTCCAGTTATGGTAATTTAGTTCAAGTTTGAAGCTGAATGAGTCAAAGTTATTTTTGTTCCGTGTAATTTGTAATAGGGGATAGAGTTGGTTTGAGTTTTGTATTTTAGTAAGAAGGTAGGTTGGTGGTCGCTAAGGGTGTCTGGAAGGACTCCTGCATGGTATGGAGTGTTGGCCTTATTTATCAAGATCCAGTCTAGGAGGCTTTCTTTGGTTTTACTGCTTCCTAGTCTAGTGCTAGATTGAATGATTTGGGAGAAGTTATAGAGGTTAATATAGGTGGTGGGATTAGTAGTTGAGCATGCATTCCAGTCAATACTGAAATCACCTAGGATGATAGTTTCTTGGGGTACATTTTGATTTACCCAGTGTAGAGGGGCTTCTAGGGAGGGGATGTTTTTACCTGGTGGTATGTAACCAGTGATTATATTGATTGATTTTTTTGTCACTTAGTTTGGGTAGGAGAAATTCAGAATTATTAATGGGGGGGGGGGTTGAGGACTGATGGTTACAGGTTGTAGGTTGTTTTTGAAAATTAATGCTACACCTCCCCCATTTTTAGACAGCCTATCATGGCGCAGTACATTGTAACATGTTGGGAGGAACTCATTGTTGGGTATACTGGGTTTTACCCAGGTTTCAGTTAATGATAGTATATTGGGGGAATAGGTGGATAGTAAAGCATGGAGTATATGCACTTTGTTATTGATGCTACAGATATTTAAATTTAGTAGTAAAAGACTATTTTTTGGCCTATTCATGGGAATTTGGTTGGGTGTGGGACATGGTTTAGATGTGGGGTTTATTCAGGGGCTTGGCCCTAGATTGGGGTGTACGTCACTTGCTAGGATTAGTTTATGGTTTATATTATGGTGTAACAGCTTGAACAGTTTAGCTAGGATGACTATGTACTTGTTTGTGATAAGAGATTTGGGAGAGGCTGGGAGAAGTCTTCCTGAGATAGTTGGAATAGTGAAGTGGTGATTTGTACTTTGGGATATGTGCAGGCTGTAGTGTAGGGTGGGAGGAGTGTGGCTGGAAGTATGCTTTGTTGGAGGGGAATAGTTAACTGTGAATATGGTGTGATAGGAGATAAGGTAGTTTGCTGATGTTAGCATAAGGAGGCTGGTGAGACTGAATGTAAGGATGGTGGTTGGCCTTTGATAATGGGGGAGAGGGGAGTCATTTTTGTGGGAGGTTGTAGAGAGTGGTGTAAGATTGGTGGGTGGAGAGTTTAAGTATAAATCTAGTGGTAGTGGGGGTGGGTGGGAAATGGGGGCAGGGTAGGGGAGCAGAGTGAGCCTGAGGGCGAACAGAGCAGGGTAGCACTGAGAACAACAGGTAAGGCGGAGTCCAAAAAATCAATCACTGAGCTAGGTAAGGGAGATTCTCAACTGAATTGTGTTGGTTGCTAAAATAGAAGTAAAGATAAAGCCAATTAAAGAGTTCTTTGGGTATTTAAATAATTTAAAGAAATAAGCCAATTATACAGTTATATGGATATATATGAGATGTGCTGAAATTGACTAATGTGCAGACACTGTGAATTTTATCTGGCAGATTATTCCAGAGGAACGGAGCTATTTTATAAAAAGAATTTTAAATGTTGCTTATTAGTTATATTTTCGTTTATTATATAAATAACATATAATACTTATAATGTTATCAATGAATAACTACAACTGAATAACATTTACATTTTCAGTTAATGTTTTTGATTGATGAGAAACAAATAATGAATCAGTGGTTTAGTTGTTTATTTGCATACTTGGACCATTAGTTAATCAGAAGCTTAAATAAAGGTTGTTTGGTAATCTGGGTTTAGGCACAAGCCAAAGTGCCACCTGTTATATAACGGAGTATAGGAAATGAAGTCTTGTAATTTTCTTCACTGATGTGGATGTTGTTCTTTTGAAAGTGAATATTGAGTATTGGAGAATTAACTCTACTATTTTTTCTGATGGAATGTTTATGACTTGAATCCAACTGATTTATAACTGTTCCAAATATTTTTCCATATTTTCTGACAAGTTGGAGTTTGCAGACCCTCTTGTGGATAATTACAATATCTACCATTTTCTAGACATTTGGCAATGCATGTTCATACTACTATATATTTAAGATGCATGTCATGTATGCAGCCTATGACAGGGAGGCAGGAGAGATCACAAAATGAATGCATGGTGTTATTGCTCCACAGTGATAGGCTGGGAAAGCATATACACTCTTCCACATGTAGGAACAGTGTGCAGAGAAACTTGTTGAGTATTTTAGAGGTGGAAGGCTGTGAAATATCTAATGTCAGTAGCGGTGCTAGGGTGGGGTGACAGAGGCAACTGTACTGGGCACAAAGTATTGGGGGCATGATTGGCCAATCACTCTATAATTCGCTCCATGTGTGGTCTAAACTGTAGCAACTGCCTGGTATAGTTTAAAATTAAAAAAAACCTCAAACCTGAGTGCTGTGGCATTCAGTGCAGATTAAACTGTAGCAACTGTTGCTACAATCAAAGCAAGCAGTTTGCTATAGTTCAAAAGAAGATTTTTTTTTAACTCAAACCTGAATACCGTAGTATTCTCTGCAGCAGGGTATAAACTGTACCAACTGTTTGCTACACTTGTAGCAGGCAGTCTGATACAGTATAAAAGAAGATTTTTTTTTAACTCAAACCTAAATACTGTACCCCTTTGTGCTGGCAGCATATAAACACTAGAATTGTTTACTACAGTTTAAAAGAAGAAATAATTTTTTAATCACTTAAATGTGTGTGGGAGGGAGGGGCAGGGGCAGGCCACAGAAATGGAACATGACTAGCTGATGCAGGCAGGAGGGAGAGGGAGTGTTGCGAATCTGGCCATTTGCTTTGTGTGTCAGTAGAAGGAATGGACTTTTCTTTTTTTGTTCTTTACTTGAGCTGGGGAGTAGGGAATGGGGGGTAGTGCACAGATTGGGTACTGTCTGTAGAAAGCATCCTGCAAGTTTTGCAGTAATCCTTTTTTTGCTGTTCACTTGAAGAGCTAAGTGGTTGAGGTGCTAGTTCATAGGATTGACATTGGGTGCTGGTTCAGCCAGCTATGCTTCTGCCCAACATGTCATCATTTGGTGTATAAAAGGTCTGTGCAGATAGTATAAAAAGAGCTATGCATCCTATAGTGTCCACAGAGGTGGAAAGGCCACACATTCCTTTTGACTCTACATGTGGGTAACTCATGTCAACCACGGCCATACAATGTTCCAGTCAGCAGTGTTGATGATGCCATGATCAGTAAAATCACTGTAGGTCACCACCTGCTGCTTATATTTCAATTGCTGCTGGGCACTTCCTCAGGGATAAGGACATGAACCCTCAGTGCAAACAGCTATGCTATGCTTTTGTACAACTTTTACTGCTTCTCCAAGCATTTTGCTATCCACATCTCCAATGTTTTAGCACACTGTGCCCTTTTATAGTCAGGTATACATTAATGCACCATGTCTTTCACACATGTCTGTTTATAGCAATTGTGTTCACCTTGCATGCATATGCATATTTCAGAACCTCATTATGTCTCTCCTTGCTTCATTAGCATATCATTATGTGGTCATTTGCATATATCTTCTGTTGCACATTTGGACTCACAACACTGGAGCATAACATGGGGCTCTGAATTGCTACTAGCTTGCACCAATGCATGAGTGGCTAGTTCTGATACAAATGACTGCTGTGTACTTCAAAACATGTGTATGAGTAAAGGTCATAGACTATGCTGCTCATGTCTCCTCAAAGACTGTGATAATTTACCCGGTTCACAGTGCCAAAAGGCAACTGTTTACAATCAAAGTACATTTGATAAAATTTTTGTTGACCTTCACCTACCACACAGAATGTATAAGTGCTTTCACAGCTGATGTTTTTTTACAGGCTCACTAGCTTTCTGCCTGCACCCCCTATATTCTCCCTTGGTTCAGCTTTTAATACCACGACTATAAATATTTCTTAAAAGGATCTGGAGAATCATCTCCTTCTCTATGGAATGTCATGGCTTGTATCTCCTGAAGGCCCAATGGTCCCCATGGCAAAACAGCCTCACCTTAACATCAATAATCCATACAATTTAATATTGCTACTACTGTCCTCAGCTAGCTAATAATACTGTACATTTGTCTTCAGTATTATTTAAGGTCTTAGGATTTTCATCATGCTTTCCTTCCTGAATGTAGATGAAAAAAAATCTTTATGGAAATGTATACAGCTTTTTTATAATTCCATTCCAGCATCCATTGGAGGTATAGTAGACCAAAGAGTTATTAAACAAATGTTCCATTCTCATCTCATAGCAACAACTTCATGTACCTGATATTTAAATGCTGATTAGTTTGAAATACCCCCTCTGTAATTTACTTGTAGGTCTGGCAGTTGCATCATTATTTTACGCTACTTTAAGTGAAATTAATAAATTATGTTCTGGTTTGCCTACCTCTCTATTACCAAACTTTTCATTGACACTTGGCTTCACTCAAGGACTTCTGGAGAACTTGAATGGTTTAATTGAGTCAGTATAAATAAATTTTAGAGAACCTCTTGAGATTTCAGCACAGCTTATTCATGGTAACAAATTTCAAGAGATGAGGCACACGCCTGACTTTGAGACTGATCTACAACATTAAGGCATGGATTCTCCTCACCACTACATTCAAATAGGTCATAAATAAGGTGTGAAATATGACCTAAGTATAAAATCTGGTTATATTTTGAAAAAGGACAATATCAGGTGATCTGTACCAGGATCAGGTAACAAACACATGTTGTGTGTGTGTGTGTGTGTGTGTTTAGGCACCTAAATAGCACAGCATAAAAACTGAATATTAAATAGCGTATTAATTGTTTTCACTTCCAGCAAGACTGTGATATGCTACTCAAAAACATATCTTGAAGAAACTGAGAGGTGTACAAAATTATGTAAAAATATAAGTGCATCAGATGTACAGTAAAAAATCTGTAGACTTAATGAATAACACTTCAAAAAATCTACCTGATAAAGTCATTTATTTTTGCTTTTGAGAAAGGGAGATATAACATATGAAAGTCATTTATTTTTGCTTTTGAGAAAGGGAGATATAACTTGTCTACTTTCTTTAATTTATTGGCACTGCCAGGATTGTAGGTAATGTAATCTGGTTTCCAATCTATTAAACAGATAATATTTTGTGATATGGAGTTCAGCAACTCTTGTGAATAGGTAAATCAAGTCTGAAAAAATGGAAATGTATGTTCAAAAATAGCTATATCATATAAAGGGATAAATAATGTGAAAATAGTTACGTACCTACAGAGGAGGAACAGATGAAAGGTGTGCCTCACTGATTACAACTACATTTCAACCAAGAAGGATCTGTGTCTGGTATGTTGCAATGGCTTCCCTCAAAGCAATATGTAACTAAATGGGCTTTGCCCTTCTGTTGTCCTACTGCCATCTGTCTACACTGAGATGAATAATGATAAAGTATGCACCTCTCATAATTTGTTCTTTTCAATAAAACAATATTAAAATTATCTCATGTCAATAAATGCATTGCATTTAAGCAATACTGAATACAATTTGTTGGTGTTTTAACTTAAAGTAGGTTAATTCTGCCAACAGGCATACTATCCATTTTATATTTTACATTGTATTTGCATCTTGCATGCTTTCTTCCAGGACCTTCAATAAAATACACTTTGTCCAGTGAACAGTTTTAGTCAACGAAACGTATATAAAAACACATTTCTTGTTATATTTGTGTACAAAGTAAACAAAAGATGCGATAAACTCAGTCCTACATCAACTGTCATACCGTATGAGTACATGTATTCTGAAGCAAACACTGCATGTCTCTCTGCTGGCTGTGTGTGCAAGTCAAGCAAATTAGATTTCTGTCATTCAGAAGTACCCAACTTGCTGGTTCTGGTAGACATTTAAGAGCTATAATCCCTTTTCCTGATGTAATATCCCGATCTTGTATAAAATGGAGCTTTTTCACTATAAGTGCCAATCTACTACTGCCAAAAACTGCACAAGGAGAAACAGAGAGCAGATTTATTCAGAGCGAGGTTCTGTTGGCACGGGCTTAGGCTATCTCATTGGGGTAGTTCCCTTGTGTTTTAGACACTAGTCTAATATTTTCACTCTTAGGGATAAACAGTTATACTCTGCACTTCAGCAGAACTTGTAGAATAGAAAACAACTAATTTAAACGGCTTAAGGAAAACAAATGTTGTTTTTTCAAGGTCCATACTACACTGTACTTGACAAAAGATAAAATGTAACTATAGCAGACATTATGCTATGGCAAGTGTCCAGTCTATAGATATCTCATTAGAAGTGATGCTCATCATTAAAGCACTGTTGCAGTAATGCTGATAAATAGGATATATCTTGCTAAAGATACCATATGTGCTGTTAGTATGCCAAAGCTTAGGCATTCCTTTATCTGGCACCATACACCAAACCTTATACCAAGACATGAAGGCTATGTGTTGCTAAATAAGTGATGTTCAGGCACAGAAATCCACAGAACTTTCTTGCCAGCAGTCCAAAAAGCAAGATGCCATTTACTTGGTTTGTCAAGGCATTCAAAAAGAACTAGATTACATTTGCTAGCAAAAGCGAAGTGCCTTTTTTTTTCTACTTTAAATTCTGTATTTTTGTTAATATCATCAAAAAGAGGCAAATGCCTCTTTAGCAGTCAATTTTGTTATAAAGATAGAGATTATCAGAGTCTCTTTCACTTAGGACACCAACATAACATTAGGGAAGCTATCATTTACCTGGCATTCATACCAAAAATATTGCTGAGCTGTTTTTCCACTTTAAAGATTTATTTAGAGAATAACCAAGTTAAGGCTTTAATGCAAGAAACCATTTTATCCAACGTTCCTGCTTCAGATGTCCTCTCACAGCTGAAAAAGAAAGCCAAGAAAATGAAGGAAGACAGTACTCTTTTGGCATTCTTATCAGTGTATGAATTGAATGTACCCATTGAGGTAGTTGAAAACCCCAAATACCGCCTGACCTCAGTGCCTGTTCATTCTGTCATGGCCCCACTGGCAGCTGGCATGGAATGCCCTTCAGGCATGTTTCACCCAGCTGGTTTGATTGTCTCTAAGGCCCTGAAGTTAGTGATTTAAAAGGTTCAGAGTACTTTAGATTTCAGTTTGCAAGGATGTCCCTTGTTTTCTGATGACTGTACAACAAGGGGCAGGTCCTACATGTATAGTTTCTTTGGAGAAACAAAAAATCAAAGCATCTTTCTGCTTCAATCTCTCCTGTTTCCAAAGACCATCAACAGGAATGTGAAAACATTTCTCATGGATTATTTAAACCTTTGATAGTTCTTAAACCCCCTTGGTGTATTTCTTTCTCTCTCTCTCTCTACCCCCTAAAAGAAAAAAGAGACATAGCTTCAGAAGAAGAAAATCCTCCACAGAGTTAGAATTTGAAGATTTATATTATGTTACTCAGATTCACTCCTTTCTTGGATACGAGTCTGAGCCTGATAGTGCCGTGTCCTCTTACCGCCCCGTGAAAGATCTCTCCGTTGGACAGACTATTCAAAAAATGATGCAATTTTTCAGTTGGGACAGCAAACAAATCTCAAGGTCACAAATGAGATACTATGATCTCCAGCATACAGATGTTAAAAACCCTTCTCTACCCTTCAGTTTTTCAGGCTTTAGAGGACACCTTTCTTTCTGTTTCATTAATCTCTGATGTAAAGCCACCTGCATCTTGAAAGCCTGACAAGTACTATAAACTTTAAGATCGTCACCAGTAATTGTACAAAAATCCAGCTTCTGACATTGTTATTTCCAATGATCCTGATAAGAACTCAGAACTTTTTCTATCCCAATGAAAGGGACATTTGAGCCATCAATACGTATGGGAAAAACTATACAGATCAGCTCCACAAGCCTTTTATTCTATTATCAGACATGCAACATGAATAGACTTATGCTAAACATCCCAGATAGTGACCCAAAATCAGCAATGCTGTCTTTTTTTTTTTTCTGCTACTTGCGTTTCATGCCATTATATTCAGTGTGTCTATTATATGGTAGATGTTTCTAAATGGGCTGCTGATTCTGGTTTAGTGCTGAAAAATATGGCCTGTGATGTAAAATGCTTGCAACTAAGACTAGGACAAAATGATTTGTTTTCATTTATATAAATGTAAGATTGCCTGTCATAAGAGATAATTTAATAAAGATACTTCTGGTTTAAAGAAAAGATATTCCTGGTTAAAACTAAAATCCCTCCCAGCAGATATAAAAGTTATATACTTTTGAATGCACCATTAGATAAGGACTTCCTCTCTGGTCTTCCATCAGCAGAAATATTTAAAAAATTTTGAAGAAAGTGGTAAAATTTTGCATGGGTTTAAACAACTTTCCCTTGTGCCTAAATTTAATATTAATTACCGCTCCAAGTCAAGCCTTTTCTATCACAAAAAGATGAACAGCAAAATAGCAAGCAATCTAAAAATAAATGGCAACACAAGCCTAAAACTGATTTCAAATGAGGAAAAAGACCCCTTCCAGGACAAACCTTCCAGTTTATGACAACAGCTTCCTCTACCTCACCTTCCATTAAAACTTTCTATCAATCTTCCCCTTTAGAAATATATCACAATGGAAACCTGGGTTTGGAAAATCCTTCAGGAAGGGTACATTCTTCATTAGAATTCTTACTTTTCAACACCCATTTCCTCAGGTTCTGTAAAACCAGCAGGACTTCAGAACTTTTGATTCGGGGGTAACAGAACCAGTTTCCCAAAAAAAAAAGTAGTAAAAAGTTTCTATTCAAGATTTTTCCTGGTCCCAATAAAGTAAGGAAGGCACTTGGAGACCTATCTTGGATATGCTAATTCTAAACACTTTCATAATCATTCCTAAATTCAGAGTCTTTTCCCATTATACTTCCAATTGCCTTTTTGCTGTCCTGAACTCATGGAAGCTAATGTTCAAACTTCAAGCCATCTTCTTAACAGGAAATTTCTAAGATCCTGTTCCTCTTTGTTACACTTTCAGTTTATTCCCTTGCCCGTTGTGATTTTTCATTCCTACAAGTAATTGCAAAATACATAACCTTAGTAATAGCATTCTGCTAGCTGCAGGATATTCACATTTACTTTAAAAAGATGACTTTCTGAACCAGGCTACTTCTCATCACAAACTTCTTCAGGACTTACAATTCACAATCAATCTCTTTCAGAATCTGAGATTTGCTTTGAATTTCAATGAGCCCTGCCTCCTTCCTTCCCATTTCCAGGTGTTCTTAGGTTGCCTTCTAGAATTCCCAGATGATGTTTTTTTCCTTCAGACACTATTTTATTCTTAATGGGCTATTTTCAATTTCTGTCATATTTATCTCTTTTGCAAAAGCAATGCTGAGAGCCCTGGGATATATGACATTCACCATTCATTCAAATTATATCTTTTTCCATATTACAAATGAGGAAAATCCTATGGTACCTGAAGTCCACATGGGTTCAACACTGTTATCTGTCTTTTACAATTCTTCTCGTATCATTCATGAAGAAAGAGCTACAGTACTGGATCACACAATTAACCCAATCCAAGAATTCCATTTCAAATTCTTCCTCCTCCTTTTCAGAGCATCTTAACAGTTGCAGAAAACAGAACCCAGGGGCTTTCACAAGGGGCTTCAAAGTGCAGGTGATTTGGTCAAAAAAGGAAAAAACAGCATCTAAATGTAAAAGAGATTAAAACATTAATTGTAGCTCTCGAGTCCTTCCATCACCTTTCATCCCCAGGAACTCTACAGGTTATGTGGTACATCAACAAACAAGGGGGCACAGAGTCTGAAGTCTCTCTATATTTGTAATGTTGGTTTGGGATATTGCTATTCATCACAATCACTTTCTTCAAACAGAATGCATCCTATCAGAACAGAACAGAAGTCTTCCTCCTATTCCACAGATAGGTATTTGCCTCCAGTCTGAGACATCAGCTCAAAATATTTTTCTCCATGACCCCACAGAAGGAAATCTTGGAAAATGATGCATTTTCCATTATTTGGAGAGGTAAATTTCTCTATGCCTTTCCTGCTGTTCATGTTAAAAGATCTTCCTGAAAATTCATAACAAACCAAAAATTCTCTTGTTGACACCTTTTTAGCCCAGTCAGCACTGGTTCTCCCTTCTTTTTCAACTGGCACAGACAATCACCAATCTTTACTCCACAGGATGAACTTGCTAAAACAAAAAAGAGTCTCTCTCACATCTTGTTCTGAAGACTCTTAGACTCATGGTTTGGATGATACATTTTTTATTCCATTTAGGCACCAGTATTAGCAGGACATGCTACAGATAATTACAGAGGCCAGGAAACCTGCTACTAGAAAATCGTATGTATCTATATGGAAAAAAAATCTTTTTGGTGTCCACAAGAGAGGACAGGATCTTTACCAGTCAGAGATACTTTTTGCCCTGCAATACCTGTGTGAGTTGCTGAATTTAGGCCTGGGATACATCTCCCATCAAGGTACATTTATCAGCCATCTCAGCCTGTCTTCCTTTATAGCCATCTCTTTCTTCACGTTTAAAAGTCAAGCAATTCTGAAAAAAGTGTACTGCACTAAGAACTGCAAGAAAAGCCATTCCTACAACTTGGGAACTAAATTTTGTGGTTGAGAAATTGATTCTACTGCCTTTTAACCAAGCTGTTTTGGCTTCTTTAAAGTTTTGTACATGGAAAACAGTTCTTCTTGTAGCGCTAACCTCTGCTAAAAAAAAATTCTGAATTACAAGCCTTGATATTTGTCCCTCCTTTTTTAATTATTCATAAGGACCAGTGACCTCCTGTTAGAAGAAAGTTCTGAGGATTTTGGAGCTCATATGTCACTTGTATATCAGCCAGGTATTAAGAACTCAAAGTAGGAGCACCTGAGCTTTGGCAAACTGGTCAGATCTACAAGATCCTTGGCAGGATATGTCCTCTTGGTCAGCATTACTACAACAGCGATCTGTTCAAACATCTACTGTTAAGTTCTTACAAACTGTACTCACTCTGCTCCCTGTCTTAATTTCAGTAAAAATAAATAAATAAATAAATAAATAACAGTGGTAAATTTAGTGACAAAATTAAACAAGAGTTATTTCTGTGGGTGCAAAGGCAGTTTAAATGGTTTTGATCCACGGTACAGGAACTAGTCAGTCTTTTCATATAAACAAAACCATTGCCCTTATCCTGTATGTTTTTGAAAATAAACATATATACATCTATATGCCATAAGAAATAAAAGTATCATAATAGTCTCAAGGGCATAAATAAATCAGTTTTTACCAGTCACTTCTGGAAGGGAATAAAATAACTACCAGTTCATGAAGATTGCAAACTCATACAGATAATCGGAGGGTAGAATGTTATACACAGCCTGGTTCAATCTGTGTCCCTAATTATATCAAATTAATTCCCCCTTCTGAAACATTCCTCCAAGTCATAAACTGCTGAATTTTTTCACAGTGGTTAAGGATATTTGGTCTCTTATCTTTGATTAAACTTACCGAAGAAAAAGAGGGAGGTGGAGGTGGGGGCGGAGCTGCAGGTGGAGGAGGAGGAGGAGGAGGAGGTGGAACAGGCATGGTCTAAGACTTCCTTTACTCTGGTACAGGTTCAGCCACACGTCCAAGCCCTAAGACATAAAAGTAAGAGGTGAAACAAGGTTTGCTATTTTAGTGTGTATCAGTTCTCAAGAATATTTTGATCATCTTAGGCTCATGAAGCCCATCATTAAAAACATCTACATTATTTTCCCTTGAAGAATTACATCCATCAGTTGTTGTCTTATTCATGAAATATTAAGAAACATCTGCTTGTTCTTCAGTGGGAGATATCAACATAACATTTAATTTATTTTTTAATTAAGTACCTGAAGAGGAAATATACTTGCTTTTCAAACAGAAATAATCATGTAAACAATATTATGTTTATGTCTGAATAACTATTAACCAAAACAGAGATATCCAAGAAAGGTGAAGCTAGCCAAATGGATCTACTTAGTAAAATTTTAATGTAAAATACACATACATTAATGCATACACATTTAAAACAACAGCGTTTTCATTTCTATCAAGTAAACTTCATCAGATGTGGATGGACAAATGCAATAAAGATGTTATACCCTACATTTTTATTACCAGCTGTTCGAGCAATTTAATCACTGTGAAGTTGTTCAAACAGCTAGTAATAAAAATGGAGGGTATAAAATCTTTATTGCATTTGTCCATCCACACCTGATGAAGTCTACTTGATAGAAATGAAAATGCTGTTGTTTTAAATGTGTATGTGTTAATGTATGTGTATTTTACATTAAAATTGTACTAAGTGGATCCGTGTGGCTGGCTTCACCTTTCTTGGGTACCTTGGACTTGGTTTTGGTGATTTTCCGGTGCCTTTTGCTGATTTTTGTGCAAAACAGAGATATGTTACAACCACTTTATTCAGCATAACAGTTATCTATAAAATTAGTGTTTCTTCACTTATTTCTAACTTTTAATTGAATATAATTTGGAAAAGAAAGTTGTAAACATTTTTTAAACAAAATAATGGAAATTACTTTAAAAATGAATAAAAGAACAAGATACAAGTGCAAAATCTGATCATATATCATATGCAAAAAGAAAAAAAAAGAACAATAGTATATATGAGTAACCCTGTGGCAATCCTTCCTACATAATCCTTCCTATAACCAAACATGTATAAAACACATCTAGCATACATAAGATAAATTAGCTTGACAGACACATCAATTATATTCTTGTAATTTTATTACAATCTTGTACCTTCTTTTCAGTGTAATTTGAGGTTTTGGTATACTTTACTCTAGTATTTCCTTCACTTGGTCATTAGAAAATATTAAAATGAACAAGTCTTTACTGGTAGGAGAATATGCGACGATTTGTAGGAAAACTACCAGGATGAGTGATAGGAAGGCTACTTTTAGTGATATGGAGGCTAGATTACTGCATAGGGGTTACAGTATGGATGTTTTGAGTAAAACAAAGTTTAGAGCACCTGTTGTAACAGACAATTCTTGTTTTGTAATGAGACAACAAAGTGTGAGGCCACTTTATGTTTGTTGCACAGATGGCCATGGAAGCATGTTTTGTGCCATTAAATACATCACTTTCACTGAGTTATTTATTAAAATTGTGAAAAGAAATTGGAATATTTTTTCAGATTATTTAGCTAAAGTGTTGCCTATGTTTCCTATGTTTTTTGTTTAAACAATATTTGAGTTTATTTAAATACAAATGTAAAAACCATTAACAGCTGTACAGGGGAAGTATTGCTGTGGTCAATGTAATGTGAGTAGTTTGGTTCTGACTTTAGGATTAATGGGAAATTGTATGTTCTTAATATATGTACGTTCAATTTTCAAGTGGTATACTGGACAAACAAAAGGAACATTAAATCTAGGATACAAGAAGATATTAGAGATCTAAAAAAATGCTTATCAAACCAGTATGTCGCACATTGATTCTGTCCGATTTTTAGAACTTGCTGCTGTTAAGCCTTTAAGGGATGGGGATGTGTGCCTTACCTTATATATTAGAAATAAAATTCATTTTGAAGATTACTACCCTTGTCCCTGAGAGTTTACATAAAATAGATTGGTCTAGTTTATCATGATCGAGTTGTTTGCTTTATTTTGTATTCATTCAAGTTTGTGCTATATCAGTACTCAGTGATAGTGATTATTTACCGAGGTCTTTCATTTACTAGTTTATGTTGTTAATTAAAAAATTAGTTCAATTGAAGTGTAATGTGTATAAAAATGAAGGTGCTGGTGATTGTGAGATTTCCAACTCCCCATGGAAGCATATGAAGCGCTAGGGGGGAATAAATTATATCTTACTCCGGCATTTTTGTATTTTTTTTATGAAAATAAATAAGGGCTGTGGCCATAATTATCTATGATAAATCTCTAATGACTGAAACAAAGGATTTAAGTAAACAATAAAACTTGACAGGATGTATCTGTAAAAAAAATAACTCCTTACAACCATACATAGCTTTGTTTACTAAGGATTAGTTTAACCAGCACTGATAATAACACTATTTAACTGTTAAAACCAGATTTTGTATAAGTTCCTATGTCATAAACTATAACAGTTATGGTGCAACCTGACAATATTGTTTCACAACCTGTGTAATGTGACATATAGACAGAATTATGCAGTGATAATTACAAGTTTACTAGGTTGGAATTCATGACAAGTTAATATTTTTGTTAAACTATTAAAAATGTCACAGTTATAGGAGCTTGTTTAATTTTTTTAATAAAAAAATCTGATTTTCAACATTTCAAAGAACGCTTATAAACTGAACAAACACCCATAATTTCACAACTTATTAACATTTTCGGTTCTGCAAAAAGTGCTCGAGTTCCAACCAAATGAAGACCACTACCTCAGAGTCAGGGACTTGAACATCTTGTAGCTCATGTAGGCTGCTATTTGCACTTGAATTTGATTACCGAAACACATAGTTCAAGTCTGAGTGAGGTAAGTGTGGCAGCTGTGTAGAGGGAGTACAGAGGATGAGGGTGTAGATTAGGGCAGTAATTGAGAAGGGGAGTTAGGTTTAGAGAGTGGGATGGGAGTTTTAGGGTAGACAGCAGGACGTGAGTTTTAGGGTTAGGAAGCAGAAAGGAAGTTTTAGGTTTATGGAGTAGGAGGAGGGCTTTACGGTTAGTTAGCAAGAAGGGAGTCTTAGATTTAGGGAATAGATGGTGTTAGAAAAATATGTATTTGAACATGTATAAAGTGCTAGTTTAAAAGCAAATAGTATATAATGCATTTTATTCTAATATGGCAATAAGAATGATTTTACATGTAATTGCTTGAAGCTTTGGAGCTGCAGTGTATTTGAACTCTGACCCTGGCAGTAGCCAGCTCAGCAAGCTTATGTTTTTCACTAATGATTATCTGCTGGGTCAGGAAAATTAAATGTATAAAGCATTGAATATTCTTATTCCTTCCTCTGAGATAATTGACCTTGTGAATGTATCAGAGATAAGACACAGCTGCTAAAGTAAAAGTTGCAAGAAGAACAAAGAAGTATATTACAAGAGTGAACCGACTATTGTATTCAAGCTAGCCTGAGACCTTGGAAGAGTAACATTTACAGAAAGACATTATAACGGACCAGGTGCTTTGCAAGGCTGTATTATTCCCATGGGAAAACTTTTAAAATGTATAACATCAGCTTTTTCTTATGAATAGAATATTGTAGACCATAGTGATGTAGGTGCCCTGTGACTAACCACGTCAGTAAGGTGGGCACAGCCTGAATGTAAGACTATATAAAATTGTGTATTTCCTGCATCATGTCAGACAAAACTCTGTACTTGTATGTTTTTTTGCCTCCTGGTGTACACTAGTAAACTTTTGCATCTGAGCCTCCTGTGTTGTTATCATTTGTTTTTATTTAACAGTTTGGTCCTCCTTGAACCGAAATTCCCTTGGTAAGCTGCAGATCAGAGTGTACCGGTGGTCGAATACTGCGCAGGAGAAGCTACCGAAATGGTTCTTCTTGAAACACAAAGACCTCCTACTGAATTGTCGTTTTGAGAGGCTGGCCACTTTCTGATCTGCGGCTGAAGAGCGGTCTCGAACTGGTCGACCCAGGAGGCTCAGGAGGAAAATATTTGCCTTTTTTCTGTTTTAGATCAGGGACTAGGTTACAGTAAATGTCATTGTCAGAGATTTGTTATACAGATCAGGGACAAAAGGAAATTACTGTATATTTTGTCAGAGATCAGGGAAACAGAATAAGGTAGGCAGTTATTCTAGATAAACTGTGTAAGGAACTGAAATACCACGTGGTGAAAAGGGTTACGTAACATTTTTTAGAATGGGAAATCAGTGCACTAAAAATCGCGAGATCCGCTAACTGATGACGCAAAATATATGCAATTACAACGGACTGATAATGTAAGGTATTATACAAAATGGGTTAATAAATACGGATTTGATGGTAAATTAAACAAGATTTCATTGGTTAAACTTTTAAAACAGCTTAAATCTGGCCAGAAGGTCAGGCAAAAAAACAACAGCGATTAGGCATTCCTCAAGCACACAGGTGGATTGAGGAAGTAAACCGAAGGAACAGAAAACTAAAATGCAAAAACATTATTTTTAGACAAAGAGGATAATAATACAGTAATAGCGACGGCCCTCCCCTCCGCCCCTCAATGCCTTTTCAGGATATGAAGCAGGAGGACAAGCTGGTCCACCTCCACGTTATCCTGAAGTTACAAGAGTACTAAAACCATTTGTTAGAGATCCTATTGAAACTAGGTCCCGGACACGTAAAACACTTGGGGACACAGACTTATATCAAATAGGGAGAAGCACACTAGAAGAGAATGAGGAAGAAATCTGTCCACTGATCGAGGTACCAAATCCTCAGGCAGGACAGGAAGGGCAGGACCCAACTCTTCTAGTATATAGACCATGGACACGCCAAGATATTCGGAAAGCTACAGAGGGAATCCCTCATCCAAAAGTTAATTACACAAAGTTTTTACAAGATTTACAAGGTATGAGACTAAGTTACCACTTGAATGGGGAAGAAGTAGAAAAGGTAGTTAGACAGATTGTGGGTCCAGACTGGCACATGATTTGTGGCACCTGGAATCCTCGTAATGCAGAGCTAAAACCACTCCCACATAGTGGCCTTAGAATTAGACAACAGAGTCAAAGGTCTTACAGACCGAATTTCTGAAAAATGGAAACCTAGAGCAGATTGGACTTGCATTAATCAATGCATACAGCAAGAGAATGAAACTGTAGATGGGTACTATGGTAGATTATTGGAATGTTTCAATAACCATAGTGGTATGGCTATTCCTGAAAATCAGACACATGATACCTCATATGAACAGCAACTGAAAAATGTGTTTTGAAAGGTTGCATTGCACCTATCAGTAGCTTTATTACAAAGCATATGATAGATCATCGAACAAGTAGGCTACAAGCCTTACTTGAATATGCCAGACATGCTGAAAGACACTTTAATAGTAAAAGAAAAGAAGACACAGGTCTTCACAGCTGAAGACAGAGCAGAGGTCTTTGTAGTACAGTCAGGTAAAAGGGTAAGAAAAATACCCAGGAAATAGACAATCTGACAAAAGGTCAGAAGATTTTGAAGAGAGAAAAAGAAAGGTGAGTGCTTTAAGTGCGGCAAGAAAGGACATTTAGCAAGGGATTGCAGGCTAAATAAAAGGTGACTACAGAAAATAAAGGTGATGAGGACTGACTATATGATAGTGATGAAAATCAGAAATCATCAGGGAAGGAAAACAAACAAAGGGCAAACGTAAATGTAGTGGAAGGAACAGAGGAAGTGCAAGCAGATGTAGAGGATGAAGAAAGTGAAATTTTAGATTTGGCATTACTGAGCTTGGAGCTCTATTTGGCAGACACAAAACCGGAAGTTACACTTCTGGTGGAAGGAAGGGAAGTGAAATTCTTGTGTGACTCAGGAGCATCACGAACTTTGATACACCCTTCAAAGTTACCAGAATATTCTGAATCACCTGACTATATATTAGTGAAAGCAGCAAATGGACAGCTATATAGGGAGCCACTCTCCCATGATATAGCAATAACTGACCCTGTTTCAGGCATGACTCAGAAAAGTAAAATTGTAGTTTCTGCAAAATGTCCAGTAAACTTACTGGGAAGAGATCTTATGCAGATATTTGGCATAGCGGTAGTTCCCACTATGCAGGGTATGGAAGCACAAAGACAAATGGATACTTTTGTGGTGCGACCGGAGGGTGAAACCTTTTACTGGTACAGCCAGGACCTAATTACGACTGGTCCAGGGGCAGTAACCGGAGAACTGATGAATGTAGCCATCAGTAAGGCCCCCTCCCTTGACACTGACCAACAGCATTTGTTACATTGTACTCTATACTACTGTAGCATGCCAGGACCTGATAAAGAATATGAACAAGAGTTGTTCAAAAATCCTGCTAACAGATTAGTATTACGAACCTTGTATTGGGATACTGAGGGAAACAGTGTGGTAAGCTGTTCACTACCTCAGGAATTCATGACACTGTACAAATCTAATAGACTACCACATGTCAGCTTGACAAAGAATAAGGATGTGAGATGGGCAGACTTAGGAGAAAAAGTAACAAGATGGGAAAAACAAACTGATTTAGAATTATCAGAACAGGGAATACAAAAACAAAAATTGAATTGGCTAACACAACCACATCTAGCTGTACACTTACAAACTAGTGAAGACAGCTGATCAGCATTCTTATTAGAAGAAGAAAAAGCCTTGTGTGATATACCAGATATTCTTTGGTCAACAGGTAAATCAGATGTAGGACTTATTCAAACAGCAGGACCAGTAACTATTACACCAAAATCAGCATTTAGACCACAAAAAAGACAATACCCCTTGAGAAAAGATGCAGAGCAAGGAATCAAGCCTATAATAGCAGCATTACTCAAGGAAGGAGTACTGGTAGAATCTCTTGATTCACCATGTAACACCCCTCTATTTCCTGTTAAAAAAGCAAACGGGGAATGGCGGATGGTACAGGATTTACAAGCTGTAAACAATGCAATAATACCCAGAGCACCTACGGTGCCAGACCCACACACTTTGTTGAATGATTTAAAACCACAACAAAAATATTTTACTGTGGTAGATATAAGCAATGCTTTCTTTTCAATACCTATACATCCTGATAGCCAGTATTGGTTTGCATTTACATTTCAGGGTAAAAGATATACCTATACTCGGCTACACCAGGGCTATTGTGAAAGTCCAACGATATTTGCACAAGAAATGGCAAGCAACCTGGCAGGGTTTACTCCACCAGGAGGTAGTCAGATTCTACTTTATGTAGATGACATCTTGCTAGCAGCCCCTACCCAGCATCAATGCAGGGAAGATACGATAGCATTATTGAAATTTTTAGCAGCACAAGGACACAAAGTAAACAAAAATAAGTTACAACTTTGGAGAAAACAGGTTAGATACCTAGGATATGTAATATCCAATGAAGGTAGAATATTAGACGAAGACAGAAAAACAGCGATATTACAGGCACCCAAACCAGCAACGAAGAAGGAAATGATGTCCTTCTTGGGAACGACTAATTTTTGTCGAAGCTGGATATCAAACTATGCTTTAGAATCTGCTCCACTGGCTGATTTAATATATAAAACACCAATGGCAGCACAAGATGTATTACAATGGACACCTAAAGCAGAAACAGCTTTCTGCAGACTAAAACAATTGATAGCTTCATCACTAGTTTTAGGACTTCCAAATTACCACAAAAGATTTTTTCAGAACGTAGATTGTAAGCAGGGGTACATGGCGTCAGTTTTGGCGCAACAGCATGGGGATAAGCAACGCCCCATAGCTTACTATTCATCACAGTTAGATCCAGTGGCACAATCATTGCCTCACTGTGTGCAAGCAGTAGTCGCAGCTGCAATGGCAGTACAGGCTTCGGCCTCAGTGGTGTTGTTCCACCCTCTCACATTGAGAGTGCCTCATGCAGTCGCGATAATTTTACTGCAAGAGAAAATAGCATATCTATCTCCTGCTAGACATCTTTCATGTATGACCATACTGCTGAGCCAACCTCATATGGTAATTGAACGTTGTACAACATTAAATCCATCAACGTTCCTTCCAACTCCTGTGGATGGCACACCACACAGTTGCCTGCAGGAAATTGAGCAAATAACTTTGCCCAGACAAGACCTTACTGATATGCCCTTGGATGATGCCAAGGTGACAATTTACGTGGACGGTTCATGCAGAAAGGGTCCTACAGGGAAAAATCTAGTAGGGTATGCAGTAGTCACAGATACAGAGATTTTAGAAGCCCAACCCTTACAGCATAACCTGTCTGCTCAAGCAGCAGAACTGATAGCCTTAACACGGGCTTGTACTCTAGCGAAAGATAAATGTGTGAACATATATACTGACAGTCAGTATGCTTTCTCTACAGTGCATGTTTTCGCACAGCAATGGAAAAATAGGGGAATGATAACATCTACTGGCAAACCGATTAATCATGTGCAACTTATTTTGAACTTGTTAGATTCCATTCAGTTACCTACTAAAGTAGCTATTTGTAAATGTTTAGCTCATACAAAACAACAGGATGCAATTTCAAAAGGAAATGCAAAAGCTGATGCAGCTGCAAAGCAAGCAGCCTCAGACTCAGAAATTTTACTTTTAACCGAGGAATTACAACCCTCTGAGATTTTAGATTTAGAAATGTTAAAAACAATGCAGACATTAACTACAAAAACTGAGAAACAAAAATGGGAGAAACGAGGTGCAATCCCCGAAAATGGACTGTATATCTCCAAAGAGAAAAAAACAATATTGCCGTCTAATTTATTTAGATATGCAGCTTTGTTGAGCCATGGGCAGTGCCATGTCTCAACAGGGGGGATGGTACAGTTAGTAAATCGAATATTCCAAACATATGGATTCATAAACTTCACACAAAAATGTTGTGCAGCATGCCATGTCTGTAATAAACATCATGCACAAGGAGCATTCAAACCCAAGCAAGGGAGTTTTCCTATACCACCATATCTGTTCCATACTATCTGTATGGATTTCATAGAACTGAACAAATGTGAAGGGAAAAAATACTGTTTAGTAATTATAGACATGTTTTCCAAATGGGTAGAAGCTTTTCCAACTAAAAATCCGGATGCAGCAACAGTGGCAAAGGCCCTAATAAAAGAAATAATTCCTAGATTTGGCATACCGGAAAGAATCTATAGTGACAATGGGACACATTTTGTGAATCAGACGATTCACCAACTTGGGAGATTCTTTGGGATCTCCTTGAAAAATCATTGTGCTTACCACCCACAGTCTGCAGGACTGGTGGAAAGGTACAATGGAATTTTAAAAAACAAATTGAGGAAGTTAGTAGATGATACATAGAAGAATTGGATTTGCTGTTTGCCTTTGGCACTGCTGAGCATGAGAACAGTTCCAAATGTAAAGGGTTTGACCCCCTTTGAAGTGATATTTGGAAGGGCATATTATGTGCCACAGTGGAAAGCTCTCATGCCTGCAGAATTAGAGGCTGACAGCTCATTAGCTAGTTATATGAGGAAACTGTTAACTAATAAAACTGTTTTGCAGTTGAACTCTTTTTCAGATAAAAGACAGACCAGACCGTTGGAAGCAGTGCTGACCCCAGGGTCCTGGGTTTGGTTGAAGGTCACGAAGAGGAAGAATTGGGCGAGTCCAAAGTGGGAAGGACCGTACCAGGTACTGTTGGCGACGCCTACTGCAGTCAAAGTTGCTGAAAGGTCATCCTGGGTCCACCTGACACACTGTAAACCGGTAAAGAATTTTCAGCTTGATAAACATTTTGTGACTGACACACAACAAAGGCAGGATGGCCAAGAGCGAAATGAGTAAAAATACAGATCAACCCCGAAGATATTGTTTAATCATCTTGCTAACTATGCATTTATTGACTATGATTGTGATGACTTTCCTTTTGTTGTGGTTCTTCCTACATATAACCACACAAGTGAAAGTGGAGAAACGTGATGAACCGTCTATAGACTGGCATCCAACTTTAACACATACCTAGCTATGAAGCGTGTATATGTAGAGACTATGAACATTTCAAATTGCTGGGTTTGTACTGCCATACCAACAGCATATGGAGGACTGTTGATGTCTGCTGTCCCCTTGGGGATAAATGAGACTTGGGAAAATTTGCTTTTTGATACAGGTTCTGTAAGATCACAGGACAAAATTGCATTTTATTTGCCTATTACACAGAGGGGAATTGTATGTTTCTATAAGAATGATACACTCCAAGTGGGTTGGAGTAACTGTAACATAACTGTATATTATAAATGCTATATTAAAACTAAAGATAAAAGCACTATTTGTAACGCAAATTATGATTCATATTTGAGCTTAATGAAAACAACATTAAGTGAAGTGCAGAGAAATCCTGTCTTGCATAAACAATTGTCTGTTATAGACAAGAAAATGTTTCATTCAGAACTAACCCGCATCAGTACCAAAGTAGAAAACTGTTATTTTATTTGTGGGAAAAAAGCATACAAATGGCTACCTGAGAATTGGTCCGGCAGTTGTTTTTTGGGTTATCTGGTTCCAGCTATAAGGCATACTGCAGAATTACCTCTAGGTAAGATACGAAATGTAAGAGATGTAGCCCGAAAACCTGAAGATCCTATCGGAAAACCTGTAAATCCAATGGGAAAAATCGAAGCTGGTTGGAAGAACCATCATTCCGTGAAAGATAAAGAAAAATTGACTCATATGGACTTGAGTGACAGTGTCATATCCTGGGCTGGGATATTTCCAGCATATGGGGCAGTCAAATCGATCTGGGAGTTGAGAAAACTGTCGAAGCTTCTCGAAGTAATGAGTAACGCAACTTTTCTGCTCTCGAACTAGTGACTGACGAACTGAATGCAATGAGAACTGTTGTGCTACAAAATCGAATGGCTCTTGACTTCACCCTAGCGGCGAGAGGTGGTACTTGTGCTTATCAAAGAAGAATGCTGTGCGTACATACCAGACAATCGACACGAAATTAATGATCACCTAGAGGTAATACAGCAGGTATCGGCCATGACTGAACCAGGCCCAAACCCACTGACGAACTTTTTCCAGAGTCTGTTTGGTGGGTGGGGTTCTATCCTAATGAATATTTTGATTGCTATTTGTGTTGGTCTGCTCCTATTAGGAGCATGTGTCTGTTGTGGGATCCCCTGTATGAAAAGATTAGTCAAAGATTTTGTTGATATATCTGTAACTGAAACTTTGTACCAAGACATTGAATTGGAACTTTTGATTCCAGACGAAACTTGTTCCGAAATATAAACTAAATGACTTACCTAGTTAAAAGTCCTTAAAGGAGAAGGCTAGGAGACGATATAACATTGTTTATGTTTCTGAATAGAATAAAAAGTATTAAAAGGGAGGAAAATGTTAGAAAAATATGTATTTGAACATGTATAAAGTGCTAGTTTAAAAGCAAATAGTATATAATGCATTTTATTCTATTTACAATATGGCAATAAGAATGATTTTACATGTAATTGCTTGAAGCTTTGGAGCTGCAGTGTATTTGAACTCTGACCCTGGCAGTAGCCAGCTCAGCAAGCTTATGTTTTTCACTAATGATTATCTGCTGGGTCAGGAAAATTAAATGTATAAAGCATTGAATATTCTTATTCCTTCCTCTGAGATAATTGACCTTGTGAATGTATCAGAGATAAGACACAGCTGCTAAAGTAAAAGTTGCAAGAAGAACAAAGAAGTACATTACAAGAGTGAACCGACTATTGTATTCAAGCTAGACTGAGACCTTGGAAGAGTAACATTTACAGAAAGACATTATAACGGACCAGGTGCTTTGCAAGGCTGTATTATTCCCATGGGAAAACTTTTAAAATGTATAACATCAGCTTTTTCTTATGAATAGAATATTGTAGACCATAGTGATGTAGGTGCCCTGTGACTAACCACGTCAGTAAGGTGGGCACAGCCTGAATGTAAGACTATATAAAATTGTGTATTTCCTGCATCATGTCAGACAAAACTCTGTACTTGTATGGTTTTTTGCCTCCTGGTGTACACTAGTAAACTTTTGCATCTGAGCCTCCTGTGTTGTTATCATTTGTTTTTATTTAACAGATGGGAATTTTAGGGTTAGAGACTGAATGGGGAATAGAGGTGGGGGGGGCTGGAGTTATAGGGTAAGGGAGCAAAGACTTGGATTAAGAAACTGGGTGAGAGTTTTAGGGTTAGACTTAGGGCTTTGGTAGAGCTATACAGTTTTACAAGGTCAAGTGTTAGGAAGATGAAGTTGTTATGGGAGATCAGGCTAGTGGGAGCCAGAGCATTTGCTTTTTCAAACAAGTGGCAATGAGCATGTGTGCCACAAGCTACTAGCATGTGAGCCCTTGTAGTAGAGCCAACATTTTCACATCAAATTTTCAACATACTATAAGTCCTCAAATGATGAGCAATGTAACTGACATTGTGCAATTCTGTTCAAAAAGTCATATCACAAACGTAATTTGAAATGAATTTTGAAGACAGAATTGCACAATGATAATTGCTTGTTTTATGACAGTGGCATAATTGACTGCATGTTGAAAATTTGATGCAAAAATGTTTAGAAATGGCGAGATTAGGGGGTTTACTTTAAAACTATAAGACATTTGACTTTTAACATTTCCAGTATATTTTTAAGGTGAATAAACATCCATAACTTTAACATTTCTTAGTACTGAGAGATGGATGCGGTTAACATTTGAAAATATTGTCTTCTCAGAATGCCTTGTTTGAGAATTGTTTTATCAGATGTGTTTTTTCTTGCACTGTATGAGTGACAGAAGTCAGTAAATGAAAGGATAGCTCAATCAGAACTGTACATATAGACTAGGAATTGTTGCAAGATATGTGACTGCATCTCATTTGAATTGTTTTTTAACACAGTGGGTTTTGTGTGGTATCATCAGCTTATTCTTTCTAAACCTTGATTGTATTATTGTATTTTGTACACCCATTTTCTAAGAATCAGTTTACTGGTTAAATTGCCCCTCTCTGGTTCCTTGTCATGTTTCTCAACCTATTCTTTTCACATTAGGGTGACTTTACTGAGGCTCGAACAGGCTCATTGTCAGTACTAAGACTTAAGTGACTAAATTTAATTTTCAACTTTGAAAATCAAGTTGTTTCTGATGCATAATGCACTGTAATACAGTGATCCTATTGATTTTTATAGGAAAGGTAAATTATGTGGCAAATCTAGCTGAGACCTAATTGTCATTCCTTTTCCTCTCTAAGTGATGCAGAAAAAAATGGAATCTGCTCTCAAACCGAAATGAATTGGACTGTAGGATAAACCTTACATCCCTCTTCCTATGCTGACATATTAAGGGCATGATAGGGTAAGTACCTGCCACAGATTACTCAGTATTGTATGTCTGCAGCTGTGACCTTGAAAGTATTTTGTTTTCTGCATAGTGTTTCTGCTGTCTGTCCTGTAAGCTCAGATAAATCAGAATCACATTAGTGTTTGGTAAGACTTGCCCTGAATGATGACTGTGTGACTCTGATTGGTGCTCCAGTTCAACTCACCCCATCTGGCCTACTCTTGCATAACTTGTGTAAATAGGAATTGAGACAGACACTACTTCCTGTTTTATCAAGAATTCCAGTAATGACCTTGGAATTTCAAACCTTTAATAAAGTTATAGCAAAACTAACTTTTTAGTCAACCATTTTCTCTGATATTATAAAAACACATTCTCTGTTTAATTTACAAACCACTTAATCCCACAAAATGCAGGTGTCACTTGGATCTTTTGTCATTGTACCAACTTGGCCCTTGATCAATGGTGATGCAGAGAAGCAAGTCAAAGACTTAAATCACATTATATAATGCACGCCATCTCTATCTTAGACACTGGGACAATTACATGATAACCCAATCAGAACAGTCAGTCCTACTGCCCCAGACAGTATCTTAATTACATCTTAACTAGCAACAAAGTGATCACTACACACATTTCTGCAATCATTAACTCATTTAAGACAGTAGAAACTGAACCAAACTCTCTCCCCTAAATTAAACCCCTTGTCCAGCTACTCCTCAATACCCTCTCACTTCTGACCTAGTCATAAGGAATCATCACAAAGGACACTGCATTGAACAGTTTACTTTTGGAAGTAGCAACAACAAACCAGATCTGTTAGATGCACAGTGACATACTAAAAAGTTGGTGCACTAGCTAGTTTAGATACCTGTCTGAAATCTTGTCTGTTCCTCTTTTATTTTAAAGAAAGTAACTTTCACACATTCAGACTGCTTGTTAATACTATTACTGATTATTTAAAATATCTATAATTGTTTCCCTAATTGCTAGAATTACCTGTACAGATATGTTACTGCCCATATGAGTAGTTATATAATTTATTTTTGGGGTGGACACAAAACTGTACATTATAGTCATATACAGGGAGGCCCCTTCTCTTTCATCCTCTGGTATTGCTTCTGTTCATCCTCTAATTGTACACTTTTCATATTTTCTCCAGGTGAATTTTGCTTACTATTCTACTGTGTCTCTAACATCGTCAAGCACATTTTTATGCTCTGTACTCCTAACTATATATCATTCATTGTTTAATATCTTTATGTTATCTGCAACAATAGTGATCTCTCCTTACAGACTGTTTATCTTCTCACCCAGTGGCTTAAAACGAGGAAATGGAAATAACACCTACTGCCTGATCATTCCCTCATGGGGAAGAAGTTGGGGAGCAAAATCCCATACTGCAAGTGAGTTACTTTTATTATAGTTTGCCAACAATGGCATGGATGACCAATATTTTCAATGTGCATGTAGTGTGCAATATTCCACATGCACTGGGTTGGAGGGATAACCTGCATGTATGTGAGTCTGTGTATATTTTATGTTTACATATACTCACTCTATCATGACAAATTCAATGGCTACTAAATTTGCATCTACTTTCCCATCTCAGAAAAGGAAACCTGGTTATTAGCTTCCCATTCAAGCCATACCTCTCAGCCTCTTAGAGCAAGAAATCTGGACAAAGCCTAAAATAATGGGTGGTGAGGGCTCAAAGGCCCAGAAATAGGGACAGATTTACATTTTGATCTTATAAAGTTAGAAAGTTGCTAGAACAACATGATTTATTTAACCATGCATTTTTCTGAACGATATGATACTCAAATGTATGTCATTATTTAGTGACTTCAATCCTTAATGACCTGAATCACCAATGGCAGCAGTAGGCATTCTGCACTTTAGTCAGTGAGAAACTGGATAATTGTTTCAATGTCAATAAAGATGCAAACAAAAGCATACCTAGTGCTGACACATAAACATTCCTATTGGTAATAACTCTTTCTTACCAATGGACTTCATTCACTATTGCTCTTCTATCTATTGTTATTCAGCTACTGATTTACCTGTGAAATTAAAACAAGATCCACTTCAAATGTGTCTTAATTGTACATATGAAATGCCATCTCAGTAAATGTTCCAATTTTAATTATCTGCTGCCTTGAGACCTCTATCGTTTAGATATTCTCCAGCTTATTTTTAGCAGTGATTCCATGATTTCATTACCACTGGGGTCAAACTGAGAAATCAGAAGTTTTTAGCCCGTCTTGTTACCTCTTAAAAATTTGTTAAAATGGACAGTTAGTGGTTAGCAATTCTCCCCTCATTTTGGTAAAATAATGAAAGCTCAATAGGCCCCATTGTCTAATTGCTTTAATTGTTGGACTTTTTTAGAAAATATATATATATTTTTTTTGTCTATGAAAAAATTAACATGATTTGTCTTGACATTTGTGCTGAATGGATTAGGTAGGTTACTTACTCTTCTTTTCCTTAATTATCAATCAAAAATATTAATTTAATATTCTTGCAGTTTAGCTTTGCCACCCAGTTCCACCAATTTCTACTTTATTAAGTTGCTGTATTCCTCCCTTCATAGCTCTCAGCTGTCCAGACTTGCATAGAATTTCCAGATTTTTGCCTCATATTTTTGGTCTGATGCTCAGAATTTATGGTTTTCTAACAAGTCACTGAGGACTGATATCATTAAATGACAGACATTTGAGTTTCAGACTTCATGTCCTTCAGAAAATGCACGCAAATGCAAAACCTGTTATTCTAACAACTTTCTAAGTTTATAGCACCAGTATTTAACCCCCCCCCCCCATTATTTTTGGCTTTGTCTATATTTCTTGTGTTTGATGGTTGAGAGCTATGCTTCTCTTTGAATTACTTTGTTCAGCCATCTTGACTTGAACTAAGTATTCTTTCTTTGGATTAAGCTTTCGGTATTCTGCCTGTGTTTCCTGCTTCCTTTGACTTTACTGGTATTACTCTGCATACCTTATTATCTGTATGTTGTTATACTTTATAAATGCAAGGACAACTAGGATACCACTTTATTTTTGGATCACCTGCTTTTATTTTTGAATTGTACAATAATTTAACATAAACTCATGCTGGTTTTGTAATGCTAATTATAACACCTTATATACTCATCCCTGAATTCAAAATTAAAAATGTATGAGTATTAGCTTATATATATATATATATATATATATATATATATATATATATATACCTGCCATGATTAGATAGTGCAATGTGACACTGAAGTTGTGCTGTAGTGCTGAAATATGTTTTTCTGTTTCTTGACCTTGCTTCTCTAATCTATTACAACACTACTGCCATCGGATAATTAACATGGCCTTCCTTTGGTACATCTACTTCAGTGACCATCTACTGTAACCACAATAATAGAATAAGGCTGAATATTAGTTGCTTAGAATTTAGCAAGAGTTATTTCTAATAAAATATAAAACGTCTCCATTTCAAAATATTTCTTTTCTAAGGATATTAAGTTTCCATTTATCTGAGAAAAGAATCGGTATATCCCAAAATTGGTCTGAGTATTCAAAAATGTAGGATTTTCAAAGAATTTTTCACTCTGCCCCCTTCTCTAATTAGTCTTTGATGTGCTTCTCTGCATCACCATTCAACTAGGATTCATGCCCCATAAATTGTATTGCTTATTAAATTTACTAGTTACAATACTGCCAAATTGCTTATTGAGTGTTCTTTACTTAAACTATATTTTAGTTTTACATAATGTGTAGATGCACTGACATTTTAATGTAATTGCAGTAATGACCAGAAAGTACTTAAAGAATCATAAGTAAAGTTCCCAAATTTAAAGTCACAAAAATGGAATTTCATTTTTTTAAGAACAGCAAATCAGTGTCTCCATACTTTTCTGATAATCATGATTTAGCTATTTGATTATTCTAAGTAATATAATACTATCTAAAGGCTGGTGTTGCTACTTTGTTAAAGGAATTCCAAAAATAAAAAAAAATATTGCTGATGTAATATCGAGTATTTCTACATGTTGTGCATTCTTACTTTACTGATGCTACACAGCTGGATTGCTTCCTATTGTTTTTGTTAAGCACTAAGGTCATATAATACAATTAAAGGATTCCTTATGGTACTGTTATAACCTCTCCTATGGTACTGTTACTAGATGCATACAACTATATTTAATGTGTTCCAAATGGAGTTTTTCTCTCCATGCTATCTTTGAATGTGAGCAGATTTGTTTCAAGGAACATTGCCCCAGTAAACAAACAGAAGTAAATACATCTGCAGCAAAGGTTAATATGAGGTCTGTGCTTGAATATCCTGCTATTGTCCGATAGAGTGGCACAGATCCAATGTCATCCACTGAAAAATAATTGAGTCATGTTTTACTAAAATGAAGTTAAACATCATTTTAGGACCAAATAAGTAATCCCCATACACAGAATAAGTCCAGTAAAGACGATATCAATTAATTAAGGCAAACACCTCATCTGAACAGCAAGAACTAGAAATCTGATATCAACACTTAGAGGAAAAATAACAAAAGATTCTGAAATGCTAGTTGACCTTATGTGTAATTATGTACTATGGCTTGTTCAAACCAGGTTTAATCGATAAAATATATATATGCTTATCAGATTGAGAGAAGAAGTTACTACCTCACTGGAATGAAACTATCAATGTTCATACTTTGTTGGGCAGTAATTCATATTTTTGTTGTGTAACTGAATTGGTCCTTCTTCTCAGACCATTTTCATTCATGACAGGTACATCAATGCCAAAAGTAGAAATAAAATATATACATAGAATTTAAAGCAAAAAAATCAAATAATCAGCATGTGGGGTAAGGAAACTGGAGTACTGGGATAAAACATGTACAGATATGGGAAAACATGCAAACTCACCACAGGCAATGACCAGAACTAGTGAGGTGAAGATACTAAGCACAAAGTAAGCAACATTATGCTTGTAAAATGTAACATTTAAAAGACAGTAAAGAAGACTACAGTGAACCTGGTGCATAAGGCTTCTCTGTGCAGTAAAATGTCTGACAGCACATGATTTGCTTCTGTAAAACTGTAGACTCTTGCCATGTATCGGTTATGAAACACACTCAAAGAACAAGTGAGCTTACATCTTTTAAGATTCCAAAACAATTTAAATGAAATGAAATGCTTTTCATAACACCAGTGGGTCTGCAGTATGAGAATAAAGCCTGAACTCAACTGCACCCCATACTAAACTAGGAAGGAGCTCATCTGTCAGCTGACTAGAGTAGGGTTCTGCCTCTGATCTTTCTAGTCTCTTAACTCTTAACAATAATCAACAGGATGCAAAACTGAGATGCTGTATGTATGCCATGTGCAGTTCTGTGTTCAGTCTGTCTGATCTTACACACCAAAATAATATTACTTAAAAGTATTGCTAAACACAATGAGTCACACAGCATCTTTGTATTGGGAAGGTAATTTGGATCTTCCTTTTTCTTTTACCAAATGGAACAAGTTTAGCCAAAATATGCCACTGCAGTAAACGTAAGTAGTGAAGGGTATATTCACGGTTGTCACATTTTCATTTACACAAAGTGGGGCATTTATTTATAGCAAATCAAGATTTTGCAGGACAAGCTGACCCCACAACCATTGGAAAATACATCTGGAATGCAGGGGGGCTTGCATTCTCAAAAAAAAAAGTTTGAAGGAAAACAGCAATGTTCAATATTTGCTATTTTCGTATAGTTCTTTCTGTATTTTGGCACTCAATGTTTCTGGCGTCAAGATTACAACAGGTCGCCTTCAGTAACATACACTTCAACCTTCTTTCTTGACCTGTAAGTTTCTTCTTTGTGCCCATTCATCATTTCACCTTTTTACTTCAGTTTTACAATAGACCCATTTTCAAGTGAAGTATAGTTAATCTGAAGAATACTTCCCAAGAACTGGATGCATAAAGTTTTAAACATCACTGTTTTGTTTTTTCTTACTACACAATCTACTAGCTCTTAAAGAGTACACATACTTGCACTGCTTTCATACGACTACTGATAAAGAATATACACCATTTATTATTGAAATGTCTTTACATGTTGCTATGTCTTTTTTGAAACTGCGCCCAGAAATATGTAAATTACTCCTAGTGTGTCTTAGGAGGAATATGTATGCACGATGGCAAAGCATATTCAGTGTTTTGGTTTGTGATGGACCTTTTTATGCATCCTTAGCAAACTGCAGTTTCACCTGAATGTTTGTTACATTAACTGGATACTCAGTAGTCATCTGATTCTGTCACTGACTGGTTGCTTTCCTGCATGGATCTGTACAAGGTTTAGTTTTGTCTGGTCCTGAAAAAAACTCACTTATGGTAGGGAGGTCTAAGTCATGTTAGCACACTCCTGAAAGCTCCACAGTTTTCCTGACTGCCTATTTATTTAAATCTCCCACACTGTTTTGTCTGGTGCATGCATATATTGGGATCTTCTGCAGAGAGGTAAATACTGACCAGCCTTTTTAAAATATCATTTATGAAGAAAATGAAGAGTTCCTGTTCCAGCACTGACTTAAGATGCTACATTTATCATACCCCACCCTCATTTTTGACTATTTACAAGTTACACTTGTCCTTCCAGACAAAAAACAATTCCTTAACCCACTTATCTCTTTGTTTTTTTAACCATAACCTACAGAGGTTACCTACATCCTTAAGCAGAACAGTGCTGCAAACCTAACTTCAATTTGATTAGACTATAATGCTTATAAAAAATCTTTCAGCTTTTCCCGGTTAGGGGTCGCCACAGCGGAACTCTGGTCTGCTAATGATTGGCAGGGGATTTTTACAGTGCCGAGCAGCCAACCTGACACCCAACCTTCAAAGAAGGCACACCCATTCACGCACGCACCTACCTGCATGTCTTTAGACATCACTCGACTGTGGGGAGGACATGCAGACTCCACACAGAAGGCGCTCCAGATGAGAATCGAATGGGAGAACCTCTTGCTGTGAGGCAACAATGCTAACTGCTGCACCACCGCAGCAACTTTGTTTTTTTTTTAATTTCCTGACTGTGCTGTCAAAACAAGACTATTACATTGCTGTATAATTCCACACTGTGGACTTGTCAAATTCAGTGCATTCAATATATTTTTGAATAGCTCTTTTTAACAGTATCAGTGTTGATTTAACTGCCCACCTTATTTCTTGTTTTCACTTTTGTGAAATGTTATTGGTTTTACTCCCAGTTATCTGGAATAACTAGCTTTCAGCAGCCTGTTGAATTAAAAGACAGCAAGTAAAAACTTCTACGCTCCATAAAAAATAAAGGTAATATGAAATATCTCATATGAGCATTTGTCTTTAGTTGGTAAATGCCTTCTATTTTTCCATAACAAAGTGTCTTCTCTGAAACTACTACTGCAAGTGCTGTTATTTTTCTTTCTCGATTTCCCTCCCTTTTGTACTGAGAAAACTGGGCAACATTTTTGACATTTTCCCTCACTTTCCATATCTGACTATCAACAGCCAATAGCTTCTCTCCTTGTTTTCTGGATCTCCTATGCCACCTTTACCCTCCCTCTGAGGTCAACGAGGAGATCAAAGACACTGATGTAGAGTCATTCTGCTGCCAGGAAGTAAGTATTCTCTAACTTAATCCCTGCAGTCTTGTGAGTGCAGTTATGGCCACTTCTGGGAGGCACATACGCATTTCTACACATGTACAACCTCACGAGTGAGAGGCAGACTGCTTCCTGCATGGAGCTCACTAGTTCTTCAAGCTGCAACTGCATTGATCCAGGCTGCCTTCCTCCCCTCAGAATGAGTGAGTCAGCACTGACTTTTCATTTCCAACCCCTCCCTGTCGGTCCTTCTAACACCCAAACTGCTACCTGAACATGGATAGTCTGGGGCACTGTCAGGGCTTTATCCCTTGATGCCCAAGGGCAGGTGAAGTTCACTGTTCTAAGGATACAGAAACAATCATTTAGATTTGCTTTTATTTATATCTGACTGAATCGTAATGATTTTATTAAGGACATTTTGGAAATAATTTTACATTACACATATAGATCAATAAGAATCAAAATATGACTGTAAATTTTAAAACCTGAAATTCAACACAATGCAGAGGAAACAATTGTCAGGATTCACGAAGCCTCCGTGTAAGAGTTATAACTCATACACGGAGGCTGCAGTTAAACGGAGTGATGTCAGCATGCTCTGCATATTCATGAGAGCATGCTGAATCACACCTAAGTCTAACACGGTCCATGTAAGACATTTGGGGGCGTGTCCGTAGGCTGAGCCCTGCAAGCGGACACGCCCCCATAAGTGTAAAGGTGTCCAAAGTAGACACCCACAACAGAGTCCATGGAAATGTGAATAAACACAACACAACACATGCCCCTACAGACTATTAAACATAAAAGAAATATAAATGAACATGCCATATTTTTTAAAATTGTAAAAATGTTTAACCGTGAGTGCGCTCGTTTGCGCGAGCGTGCCCGTAGCGCAGCTACAGTTAGCAGTCAATGGGAAAGCATATAAGAACTAAATATGAAAACTAAGCCAGGAAGCAATAGCGTAGTGGTAGAGATGCCGGCTGCAGAGCAAGCATTCATGGTTCGAGCCCCCACAACACCAATTTTTTTTTTTGGCAAAATAAGCAGGAAAAAAGTCCCTGACACATATGTACACATAAAACCAGAATATATGTAAAATGCAATGAAATAGCCCATTTATATTAAATAAATGTGAGCTAAGAAATGAATAGAAACTGCCAGATGTGCCTATAGCTGAGCTACAGTTCAACAGAGTGAGTGTATGTGCCCGTAGATAAGCATTGGTCCAACTGGTGCAAACTGAGTGCCCGTAGCTGAGCAGTGGTTTACCATGCTAAATATATATGCCCCTAACTGAGCTGAGCGGAATATGCGTGCCAATAGCCAAATGAGGCTTAAAGCAGCGTACCCCGTTTGCGCGGAGCTGCGCACCGCGCAAACAAGCTAACCGACGGGCAACGGTGAGCAAGCCGTATCAAAACTGCCTTTACACAGACACACCCCTCAACATGTCTAGACAGTCATGAAAAATAAAAAGCAGTGGCCAGGTTCGAACCCAGGATACTATACACCATAGTCAAGGTACAGAACCACTAAGCCATGACAGCAGTACCTAGAAATGCAATAATAGCTCATATATAGGAATGAATACAAACTACAGCATGACAATGCAGGTTTACTGAAGTTGATACAATTCCAAAATGGCCAATCACAGATATGTGCGGGAAAACGGACTATATAAGCCCCATAGGCAGGAATACACAGCATAAGCGATTGTAGAACAGACCTGCAGGCAGAATGTCAGGTGTAGGAGAGGGTAGTCGCTTTCGGCGCAGAGGTGGGGTGTTGAGGAGTCCAGGTACATGGCCTGGCTCCTAGTCCACAACCATGAGGCCCAACTCATGCAGGGCCAGGTCCTCTGGGGAGCGTACAGGGCTGAGGCGTGGGACCAGTTGGCTCATGAACTCACCAGTGCCACAGGAATTCCAAGGACAGGTGAGCAGGTCCGTCACCACCATGCGGACCTGAAGAGACGCAAGCAGGACCAACTGAACCTTTGGATCCAGGAGGCCCGGCAATCACCCAACGCCCCACCACTGAGTAAGTAACAATTAATTATGTATGTAGAAAGTTAAACTACCTGAAATTATGGAGATGTGTATTCCAATATTACTTCATTTATATTACAGCTGCAGGTGTCCGTTCTGCGAACCGCAGAGCCTATGCCGATAGGCTGGTGCGGTTGCGCCACCAGGCAGGTCAGTAATCCACTACCAGTAACTGTAAAGATTTATAAATGTATGACAGTCAGCAAAAGAGTGCAGTGTAGCCAGGAAGGAATAAAATCTGCAAGTAACAGTGTGAAAGTGTATGCAAGTATTGCTTGATTACAACAGTTCCCAGCCTGAAAGTGTAAACTAAACATGAAACTGTCCAACATATATTTTGAAATAAAAATGCCCTGCCTGTAAGAAAATAGTACACAACCTGCAGCAGCATGTAAAGTATAGCTGCAGAAGAGGATGAAATCACATGTGGGAAATATATCCCTGTGGAAATACTGAAACATGACAGAAGTGAGACTGCTGGAAAGAACTGTAATAACCACTGTTAAAACATGTCAATAAAGCCTAGAAGTACCAGTCTGAATAGTAACATGAAAGCAAGTGAGAGAGTGTGATAAAGTGTCAGGAATACAGCAATACAGTAGTAATAATCCCTGAATAAACTATACTGCAGTCAGGACAGAATTAAATGCATGTGAGACTCAGAACCAAACAGCAAAATCTGTTCAAAGTGTTGCTGCATGTGGAATGTGTACCCCAAAATCTGGATATGTTGCTCCCAGTCTGAAATACGCAGATAGGATGATTGTCTGATATACCAAACATCCACACTTGTCTACAAGTAGATAAAGCAAAAGTAACAGGATGATGTATCTGAACAAAGCTTGATATGAATGTGTATGAACAGCAATAAAATGTAGATTGATGTTGCAGTAACAGTCCCATCTGCAAGGTGAAGTAGTTAACATATAGGACACTGTAGTTAGAACAGTAGTGTGTATATAACTGTAGCTATTAGAAATGTACAGCATATGTATTTGTATTCGAAGGTGTTAATATTACTTTATTTACCCCACCCTCCAACCACCTATAACCCATTCCACGTGAAAATGGTATGTGCAATCACAATTAACACCCCTGGACGTCTGTCCTGTTGGGTCATATATATTTGCATGTCTGTTGATGCATCTGCCCTGTTCATACATCCACACCTGATGGCCTGTTGCCATCAATCAATCAACCCTGCATGTTGTTGGACTGTGTTTTACTGTTCAAATTATGCATGTGTTTTGCACGCTGTTCAATGGTGTGAATATCTGGGTGTTTGGTTAATGGAAATACTAATGCATGCTGTTACAACTAACTGTGAATGGTATTATATGTCACTAACCCAAACTGTCATGACATAATGCAAAACATAGAACGACAGGGAAGGCGGGTTCCAGCGGACCCACCTCTCCCACCTCAGCTGGCGAGTGCACCTGGCACTAGTGCCGAGTCTGGACCCTCCTCCGGTGGCCCTGTGCCACCTGCGGGTGGAAGCGCTGCAGGGGATGGGGCTCTCCCCCCCTCTGCAAGTGTGGCCGGAGGAGATCCACCACTCACCCTCCGTAGTGTCCGGACTGTGGTGCGTAGGGAGATTTGGGACTCTGTCCTTGAGCCCCTACGCCAGCTCGAGGCAGGTGGTGCAACTAACGGGCATGCCCGTTGCCCGCCTACACAGCCCCAGCACAGCCCGTCCTGGGCAGTGAAGGGACAGTGGCAACTGCCTATGGGTGGGGATATCAGTTCCACTGTTGCCATCTGTGGGCTCATGGGCTCTGGATATCCAAACCTCCGTCCCTGTCATTTGTGTAACCCCCCCACATGTGTCATACACTGCCCCTGTATGCGTCTTGTTTGTCTTGTCTGTTTACCTACCCAGCCTACCTCCCCATCTGAACCAACTTCCTTCACCTGACATACCACTCTTACCTGAAAAAAAAAAAAAAAGGGCACTCTGTACCCACAAAAAAATTACGCCCCATACATAGCTGCCCATTCCGCACACATGTCCACTGGACATGGACCCTATCAATTACAATTGGCTGTACAACAAGTATTATTGTTGTCCTGACACCTCTCCCAGGGGTGGAAGGTTTCAAATGTCACACCAAATTACATACATATGCACAGCTGTTGCTGATGAAGAAATGGGCAGCTATGGGCCTTACCTACATTCCTCCTGCACATCCCAAGCTTGTTTCCCTACTGTCTTACCCTCTTTGTGACCCCTTTTTCACCACTTTCCTGTCTCCCCATTTTCTTTTCTTTCAAAGAAAATAGCGCGGGTGTGCGCCAGAGTAAGCACCGTTAAGCAGTTGTAAGCGGGTGTGCTCGGAGCTAACCGCCAGTGCACATGCGTGAGCTCCACGCAAACCTGCGCTAGCCCGGTTACAACTGCTTAAAAGTGCCTTAGTCACTGTGATTGACAGGTCCTGTACTCAGTTTAAAAGAAAAATAAACTCCCACTGTCAGTCCCGAACCCAGGACCTTGGAAACACTAGTCTGTACACCCTACCACTAAGCCATGACTCTTATACAAACACATTGTGCTAAAATAAATATAACATGTAAAAGTAGGGATGAATGTAAAGGGAATATAGGATGTGTAGTACACAAAGCATGCCATTTAAAATAAATGTCACAAACAATGGATATCCATAATAGCAGTGTGTGAAAATAAACAGCCATGCTAGTTGGCAGCCTGTAGATGATAAAGTCAGTTAAAGTACATAGGTATATGTGTATATATATATATATATATATATATATATATATATATATATATATATCTAGATATACTTGTAGGAGTCAAAGTGCATACACACTTGCTACAGGGAACATGAAAGAGGAATGGAGAACTATTAATATACAACACAGCCTGAAGCATGAGAGAGATACTAACCTTTACAATCACAGAACACTGTCCACAGCATACCAGCATGGTCCCCGCCCACACAATCTGAAAGGGCAACGCCTATCACACATACCCTTTTATAGCACTGACCTGAAATCACAGTGAGAACTGCAATCAGTACACAACCAGCTGTATGCAATTAGCAAATGCTGGCCCTCAATTGGTGCAGAGGCCATCACATGGACCTATGCAAATACCTACAAAAGCATCCAGTGCTAACACTCCCCACATGCAATAAATTAATTGCAGTGTCTGTAAGCAGACAGAGAGAGAGAGAGAGAGAGAGAGAGAGAGAGAGAGAGAGCACAATAATAAAAAAAAAAAAACCACTGTGACTCTCCCTACCCTGAAGCTGTCAGCACTGACAGGGATAGCAGCGGCAAGCAGAAGCTGTGGAATGCAACCAGCTGCGACATACAGAGGTAATGCAAAGAAGCAGGTTAACAGTGTGCATACTGTGAACCCTCCAAATGTGTCATACGTCTGTATCCATAGGTATGTCCATGTGATATGTTGTGTGTACGTAGTTCCAACAAAAGGGGATGACCACACATCACATGTCAAGCAGGCATAGGCCAGGACCCTGGTAGCATGTGTCTGTGTGTTGGCCTAGCAATGGCTGTAGTGACTGCTTTGAAATGTCAGCCAGGCCCCAAGCCAGGATCAGCCCATCCCAAAGGCACACTGGCTGGGAACAAGTGTCTGCAGGTACCTGATGTCACTGCACATGCATCCCATACTGCAGTACCCCATAGCGTAGCAGACCAGGCCCAGTATGCATATGATGTGGTAATTCCCAGGGTCAGTCGAGGTGTCCCCTTAGTGTTGTGGGACCACTGCTGCTGTATGCCACTGTCCAGGTACATATCCTGTAGCACGGCCAAGATAAACTATCACTGTTACATGCGGTGGTATGTCCCCCAGAGTGCTGGTAGCACACATCCAGGGGACCACGAGGTCACAGTGATGCTGTGTGTTCTCCTCTGCTGAGGGCGGCCCTCACCTGAACATGTGCGATGATAGGGAGGTTACACCCAGCTGTGATAAATATCCGAAAGGTGAGGGAGGGGGGATATGTGCACCGAACATGTCTGCAGGAATGTTGCCAATATGCGTGTGTTTGGTGAATGTTAAGTAGGTGTGGACTAACACAGAGCATATCCGAGGCATGTGGTCGGTATGTGTAACATAACTGAAGAAGGCCTTGTGGTCATCCACAGTGTTTGTGTCTATTACCCTCCCAGAGTAGGCTGTGGCTGTTGTTACGACGGACTGTAGCGTAGTACCAGTGCTGACCACAGATGCCTACCCTTAATGTGAATGTGCTCTGTCCTGCAGTAGCCCCCTGCTATTGTTATACAATCTGCCTCTGTCTGGGGTCCACTGGACAGGATGCCTAACCGTTGTGCATAGGGTCCGGGTTAGACGTGTGTGCAAGTGTCATGCAATCCGCAGCATGTCTGTGGTAAGCATTTGCAAAGGGGTCAGCAGTGTGGCTTGTGGCTTCCACTGGCCCAGTGTGCTGCATGGATACCATCCCAGTCCCAGCAAGTGAATAACTGTCTAACCACATACATATCAATGTAGTCTACTGTACTGGTGGTGGTGGTGGGATATGTATATCCAGGCCGTGTAACGTCTGTCCACAGCAGAGTAGTGGATGGTGTCCCACATACAGTACCCTGGGATGGACCCCCAGAGTGAGGTTGTGCATAGCACCTGTCAGTGTGTGCTGACCGATGGGGCATGCTACTACGTAATGTGGAATGTGGCAGGTATTGTTGCACAGGTATTGGCTGAGCACTGATATCTGGCCATGTACCTGTGTATCCACCACGACACACACATGCAACATATGGGAGAAGTAGTATATCACTACACATGCATAACATGTATAGTATGTGTGCCATACATTGCTGACATGGTCTGCTGATATCCTGTCTGTGTTCTCTTCCAGGGAGATGGCGCGACAGCGTAACCCTGCCTACTCCGTTGCAGAGGATGAGGAGATCCACCAGAGCCTGGTGCGGGAGTATGACATCCTGTTTTCCCGCACCAGTCAGAACCAGCAGGAGAGGGCCGCACTGTGGCAAGACCTGGTCCATAGGGTAAATGAAATTGGCACGCATAACAGGACATATGAGCAGGTACGACATCACTGCAGTGATTTAATCTGAAGTGTCCGGCAGCGTGCAGCAGATATCCACAGGCAACAGGTCGCCACAGGAGGTGGGGTGGCCACACATCCCCCCCTCACCAGACTGGAGGGGCTACTCCTAAGTGTTGTGGCTCCAGCCCCGAACACCAACAGCAGTACACCTGCATCATGATGGAGGCTGGTTCCACACAGCAGCACGACATGGGGCGTGCAGGTAATATGCCATATGTACACCTGACTGTTCTGTACACTGTATCATATGCAATATCAATGGGACAGATGTGCCCACTAACATTAATCTCATCCTTTCTGCAGGTCCCTCCAGGGTTACAGAGAGACAGGCCATCCATGCTGGTGAGTGTGTTTAACATAACCTATAATAGTCCTGATAATGCTAGTAACAGTAGTGTAACTCAGTAGTGCTCTGTGTGTATACTGCAGGGTGTGCATGTGTGCAGGTGTGTCAGTACCCATGTGTGCAGGTGTGCCTGTGTCCACGTGTGCATGTGTGCATGTGTGCCTGTGTCCACGTGTGCATGTGTGCATGTGTGCCTGTGTCCACGTGAGCATGTGTGCATGTGTGCCCGTGTCCACGTGTGCATGTGTGCCTGTGTCCATGTGTCCATGTGTCCATGTGTGCATGTGTGCATGTGCACATGTGCGCATGTGTGCATGTGTCCATGTGTGCATGTGTCCATGTGTCCATGTGTGCATGTGTCCACGTGTGCATGTGTCCACGTGTGCATGTGTGCATGTGTGCCCATGTGCATGTGTCCACGTGTGCATGTGTGCATGTGTGCCCGTGCATGTGTCCATGTGTGCATGTGTGTATAAGTGCATCACTGGTAACAATGTCTGGAGAATGTAAACTGTGTTTCCTGTCTCCATCCCACAGGTTCTGGGGCTGCTCTGGTGACTTGCAGCAGGGAACCTGAATCCTGTGCCACGGCTACTGGTAATGATGATATGTGTAATGGTACAGGAAGGTGTGTCAGGGTCTGCCATTGGTCAGCCAATTGACAGTACACAGCTGTCAACCCCATCATTGTGCACAGTCATCCTGCCTATACATCCTATGTCACCATTGTCCCTAGGTGATGGACAGGATACAGCGGGCATAGACCAGGGTAATGTGGTACCTGTGGCACATGCGTCCCCACACAGCAGCCATGGGCAGGGTCCTCCGATGGTACCACACAGACAGTTGCCCATGGGTTCTTGTGGGAGCATCCGTGGGCGTACTGCCTCTGGCCGACGTGCCCAACGAGGTCTGTCAACCTCAGCGATGTTTCGGACTGTCATGCAGGCTCAGTCAAGTATGGAAAGGTACACCAGACAGGGTCTGAGGGAGCTCAGAGCATGCCGCACAGCCATGACAGACAGTATGCGTGACATTGCGGATGCTATCCGTAACTTCACCGATGTCATAGACAGACGTTGTGGGGACATCTTACAGCAGTTCCACAACCAGATGTCCATGAGCCAGGGCAGTGGTGGGCGTCTGCGGCGTCGACGTGGCCGTATGCCGGCAGCGGCAGCAGCTGGCAGTTGGCGCGGATGGCAACAGGCTTGTGCACGCCCCCATAGTGACAGCAGCAGCCCCAGCAACGCTGGGTCTGTGCTGTCATCGGAACGCCCCAGGAGACCACGTGCGCGTGGCTCTGGACAGTCCCAACAGGGACATGTGTCCAGTCAACACACTCCTGCTTCTGATGACAGTACCCAGTCAGGCGTTGTACTGGATACGGTCCTTAGCACTCCTGCCAGGCACAGGTACCGTGTCCGTGCACACAGACACTGAACTGTATGGCCTGCCAGGTGCAGTCTGTGGCTGTCCACAAACCCCTGTATATGGCAGCCATGAGGTGGAACTGTGTGCGTGCATACACACATGCGGAATGGCAACACTTAGGGCAACCACATACACGCACACACTGCAGCAACACTGGCCCACCCTGTACTGCTGGCCCTCACCAACATACACACACATGTCAATTGGTGGTATCAGTGGCTGACTCAGGCATACCTAATCCACACCCTGTGCATATGATGACACTGTGCCACCTCCTGCAATCTCCAACATCATTGCGGGAACAGGTAAACACGTTGCTGATGCACAGGGTGACTACATAGACGTGTATTATTAGTATCATGTTGGTAACAGTACAATGTGCTGCTATGACTATGTGTGTACCCCAGCATGCCTGCTGTAGTAACTGTATGAATGCCATGAATTGTTATCTGCACCCATAGTACATACCAAAGCATAACAGCTGCACATAATTGCATGCCGGTGGTAAGGTTGTCAACAGATAGCCGCATACATGGGTAGCACAGGGGGAATGCTAACGCAAGTAGTGATATGCAGTGGTGGACATGTACAGTAATGGTGTCAAGATGCCCACAACAACTATGCCATGTGTATGTTCATGCATCTAGATATGTGTGCAGTACCAATGTTGTCCAGACCACAAATAAGTATGACATAATATCGGTTCCACCATGGCCATCTGTGCTGCGTATTCCTGGGTACATGTTGACAGTGCCTACATATATGCATTGTGAATTACTGTTATTGTTACCCCTTCTTCATTGTATGATGCAGTACTTGTAGCCCTGTGTACTGTAGCCTTGTATGCATGCATGTTCACCTGGGGTCCCCTGGAACACTGCTTACACCTGCAATGCAGGGTTACAGTGCTTCAGTAGACTGCTACTGCATAGCATACCATATGTATGTCAACCTTACACATGACAGAACGGCACTGTCTGTCCTGTGCACATGTAAGTAGCCTGTGACACATTGCACACGTCTTACCCGGCATACACCCACGTGTGCAGTCATATATGTCAGTGCTATGAGACAGAGGCAGTCCACCCACACATACACACCTTCAGTATGTTGTTCCCCATTGGCCCTATGTGTTGGTACTCACCATGGCAATCACACTACTAGGGTGGCATGTCCAAAGGTAACCTGTGAATCGCCTCTATGGTCCAGTCATGGTTTATGTGGGTCATGTGTCATCGTCACAGCTGCCACATGTATGCAGTCAGCCATCACCCTTGGCCAGGTATATACAACGCATGTGTGGGATGCCACCACACAGCCAGTCTGTGGACCGGTCTCTCTGAGCCCAGTGATGCCATACCCTGTCAGGTGGCATGTCATATATACTACGTACAGGACAAACGTCAGACCCAATCCCTGCCGCTACTAATGATAATACCCCTGAAGACGTTCCTGATAGCTTTGACCAGTCCTTTACTGAGACAGTGCAGGCCCTAGTTTGCCGATTACCTCCTAGCTCCCCTGGTCCTGAAAGCAGCACCCCTAGAAAACTACGTGCGTCCAGCTGCCAACCGGTCGCCACTTCACATCTCCGTACCTCGGTTGTAACAGTGAAACCCACTACACTGTGTGCTGATCAACACCCTGCCGAGTACCTATCAACACCAAATGATGCTACTGCTTACCCCGTCTCAAAGGTAATCAAAGGTACTATGTCAGAATCTAACATTCCCACCATCTGTAAAATTTCATATGTAATCCCACTTCACACAGGAGGCAGCTCTACTGACGTCTCCACTGATAGGCCAATAGCTATACACTCTCCACTTGCAGAGGTTATGGTGACTTTCGACATAGACAAGTCATGCACCGCCTAGTCCAACATCGCAGTATGGCAGACACTCAGCATGGCTTACGTTCTCATCACAGCACTCCGTCAGGCCTCCTAGCCTTTACTAACACCATAAGCCATACCTGCAACATCAATGATATATCCACAGCCCTCTGTTTGGATAACTCAAAGGCATACGATATGGTTGATCACCAACTTGGACTCTGCACCCTGCACAGACTGTCTAGATACTGGAGCCTTCCAATGGTGTCAATCCTACCTGCATGGTCAACAGCAGGCCGGCCTCTGGCAGACCAAACCCTCTAACCGTCTACCAGACACCCTCAGAGTACCACAAGGCTCTATCCTAAGGCCCTTGCTGTCCTCCATCGTCATTAACGACCGTTATACTGTCATCCCAAACACCAGCTGTATCCAATACGCTGTATACCCTACTCTGATCTGCTCAGCCACATCTCCAGTACAGTTATGTTCAGCTACCCAGACCACCTGTAATACAATAGCAAACTGGCTTTCTGAATGTCATCTGATCCTACATCCCAGTCACACTGGACTGCTGTTATTCCACAAACACGTATGTCTACCACGTTCACCGTTACCATAACAACAACCGATGGCACAATACTCTACCCTGACCCATCTCAACAACTATTAGGTGTCATCATAGACAATAACCTCACATGTGACATACATGTTAACCAGATTAGCCAAGCCATCAATAGAAAGCTAGGGTCACTTTACAGAATTAAAGCCTTCCTAGCCCCTCCAGCTAGAGGTGCCATAGCTCGCTCACACCGTGTTGCAGCCCTTCTGTATGCATCCCCTCTACTCTCACATATGAACAAGACTGTCCTTAACAAGCACTGGATTTGCTAAAACCACATTGCCAGGCTTGCCACTGGCCCGCCTGGTAGGACACATCATTGCACCAATCTAAATCAGCTTGTTTGGCTTGCAATACCCAGCCTAATACAGTATAACCAAATGATTATGGCCTATAACATCCTGTATAATCCGGACAATACTCCTGCACGTAAATTACACTCACCCCCTATAACAATCCTAGACTGCTTCGAGCCTCTAACATTGTACTGCTTCGGACTAGCGAGTCTATTAACACAGCTGGTGATTCTGTCTTTGCAAATCCTGTACGTAGATCCTGGAACCCACTTCCAGCTGATATTACCCTAATGTCCACCTTAGTTCATTTAACAGTAGACCCAAACAACATTTGTCATGTAACTGGCTATGTCAGTGTATCAGGCCTGGCTAACTCGGATGTGTAACCTGTGAACCACTGTACTGTGTAAATACAATGTAATCCTGGCTTGTGCTCAGGTCTGACATTAACCTGTGGAACATGTTGGACCTGCTTACTTATGTAATCTCTGTTCATAATCTGTTTGTACTATGTCATGCTAGTATTTTCTAATGCTGTATCTGCTACCCTCGTAGCTTGTCTCCACGGGCCTACCCTGGGAATGGACATGCATCCAGTTGGGCTATCCCAGTCAACATATGTAGGACCAATAAATATATCAATACATGATATTACAGTGACAACAATACCAGGCAGACATTGCCACACACTGACAGCATGCTGAACACACTGGGGCATACGTAGGGACTCAGACTAGCAGCCTGCCTGTGCATCACACACCTCCGCAGCTGGCACACAGGCATATGTTCCGTCAGAACACAGCACATGCCACACATGGCACGCACATCCCCTGTACCGCACACCCACAGCCTGTAGGGCTACACAACACACCTGCTACAGACGTGTCAGGTACCTGCCATGTGTGCTGCACTGGGGTCCCGCTCAACAGGATGTATCTGGTGAAGGGCACAGTGATATGACTCAGGGGCACTATGGTCCACCACAGCACACATGCATACAGGTCAAACAGAGGCATGGACAGATATGACTCACTCATTGACCATGCCAGTGTGGCTGCCTGGGACATACCTCCCTGGACTACGTGATAGGGAACATAGAATGGATCTCGCAGCATGTGGCACAGGCCAGTATGAGCCTGATATTAGTTGCCAACATACTCCCCAGGTATTCTACCACTATATGTGGGAAGGCTGTTGTATGTCTACATTATGCTCAGTCTCCACTGTCATTCATAGGGTATCCACTGGCTGTCAACGTGTGCTTACATGCTAGGGAAGCCACATTGCTGTTCACGGGTCATCTTGCACGTGACACACATGGCCCGATGTATACTGGCAAGGCTCCTTGGTACACACATACTGCCTTATGCTGCAGGACATGGTTTACATAGCGACCTCCGTGGGTATCACACAGGTTAGGACACTGACAGTGCTGCTACACAACTACAGCAGTGTACACGGAGGATGCATGCACTGGACACTGCCCTCAGCACGGTGAACCGCAGTGTCTGTGCAGTACCAGATGCATGAGTCATGGCTCACAGGTGTTACCCATCACTGACAGGCTATGCCCCTTACCATTCCTGTCGTCCCTACACATGTACCACACATGGATAGGTGTGGTATCCCGGTCAACACAGATACACACACCTCCAGGTTGTTGGCACAGCACAAACCATCAGGGCCTACTCAGGTGCAGCTGACAGTGTGTCGGAATGCCATCTGGTCCATAGCATGGCACACACAACCCTCACATACACAGGACGACCACCTATCCTCCATAACAACAGCGGCAATATGACAGTCCCATGAACTGTGTTTATAAGGCCATACTGCATCCAGCCGAACATTGTGTGTGAGCATTGCTGTAGCTACAACACTCTAGTTGACGGGTTCACAGCATGTGGTCACCGAAATGCAGTGGAATGACATGTTACCACTACCACAACAGGTGGGAACATACAGCACCTGTACATTGACTACATGTACACCATATGGGCCAGACCAGATGTGTATCCCCTGCTGTAGGTCTTTCACCATGGACACCCACACTGTTTAGGGACATACCACGTGCGGACCCTGCACAGCAGGACACACAGTCATATTGGTATACATTGCTAATACCATTTATCCACACAAAGCATGTGTCAGACATGGTAACTACTGCGGCTCACAGGTATTTCTGTGTGTGTGTCACACACATACATCATGTGTGCAATGCCATTGCTGGGTTAGGCAATGGCATGCATTGGAATGTACACACACCCGCACAAGGTCATACTGTGTGACACAACCACACGCGATAGTTGTGGGTTACCCAAACATACCTATCTGTACTCTGACGATGGTAATAGACACAGTAACAGAGCACACTATTGGCATTACTAGCCAACTAGCCCTGTCTGGCTGTGCTGATAGTGTGGTGACATCTCCTGTGTTTACTGGTGGGGTATGCAGCATCTGGTGTACAGTATTATTTGCCAAAAGGATCTGTACCCTCACACTTGCATTTACACACACCCTACTACCCCCACACACATGCAAACGTGCCATATGCAGGATTCATTCCCCTACCTACCTATGTCATGACACATGGGAGGGACGCATTAGCCAAGCGCACTGTTCGGTTCACTACATAGTTCCTCGTCTCCGGATATACTTAGAGGGTGCTGACAACATCAGTACTTTGAAAGGGTAATGTGCATCAGGTGGTGTGATCACCTGATTGCCAAAACTAACATGTCTTTCATACGGACATGCACACACACACATGTATGTACAGGTTTCAAATCCCTACGTAATGACATTACGATACACAGGGGAAACACATTAGCAGAGCGCTATTCGCATTACTGGGAGCCTTCCCTTCTCCTGCTGTACCTATACGGTGCTGACATCATCTGTGTTAAGAAAGGGGTGTGTGCATCCTGTAGTGTGTTCTCCCATCTGGCAAAAGGAACATTTCCCTCATACATACCTGCACACACACAATCACCCCCCCACCTCCAAACACACACACGTGGCATCTGCAGGATTCAAACCACTACCTAACTATGTTCTGACACATGTGACGGATGCATTAGCAGAGCGCGCTATTCGCATTACTGGGAGGTTTCTTTTCTCCTGCTGTACTTATTGGGTGCTGATGTCATCGGTGTTTGGAAAGGGAATGTGCATCCTGTAGTGTGTTGTCCTATTTGCCAAAAGGGACATTTCCCTCACACACACTACCCCCCTCAGACAGGCACACACACTTGCCATTCACAGGATTCAAACCCCTACCTAACTATGTTATGACACTTGAGACGGACGCATTAGCAGAGCACGCTATTCGCATTACTGGGAGATTTCTTTTCTCCTGCTGTACTTATTGGGTGCTGATGTCATCGGTGTTTGGAAAGGGAATGTGCATCCTGTAGTGTGTTGTCCTATTTGCCAAAAGGGACATTTCCCTCACACACACTACCCCCCTCAGACAGGCACACACACTTGCCATTCACAGGATTCAAACCCCTACCTAACTATGTTATGACACTTGAGATGGACGCATTAGCAGAGCGCTATTCGCATTACTGGGAGGTTTCTTTTCTCCTGCTGTACTTATTGGGTGCTGATGTCATCGGTGTTTGGAAAGGGAATGTGCATCCTGTAGTGTGTTGTCCTATTTGCCAAAAGGGACATTTCCTCACACACACTACCCCCTCAGACAGGCACACACACTTGCCATTCACAGGATTCAAACCCCTACCTAACTATGTTATGACACTTGAGACGGACGCATTAGCAGAGCGCTATTCGCATTACTGTGAGGTTTCTTTTCTCCTGCTGTACTTATTGGGTGCTGATGTCATCGGTGTTTGGAAAGGGAATGTGCATCCTGTAGTGTGTTGTCCTATTTGCCAAAAGGGACATTTCCCTCACACACACTACCCCCCTCAGACAGGCACACACACTTGCCATTCACAGGATTCAAACCCCTACCTAACTATGTTATGACACTTGAGACGGACGCATTAGCAGAGTGCGCTATTCGCATTACTGGGAGGTTTCTTTTCTCCTGCTGTACTTATTGGGTGCTGATGTCATTGGTGTTTGGAAAGGGAATGTGCATCCTGTAGTGTGTTGTCCTATTTGCCAAAAGGGACATTTCCCTCACACACACTACCCCCTCAGACAGGCACACACACTTGCCATTCACAGGATTCAAACCCCTACCTAACTATGTTATGACACTTGAGACGGACGCATTAGCAGAGCGCGCTATTCGCATTACTGGGAGGTTTCTTTTCTCCTGCTGTACTTATTGGGTGCTGATGTCATCGGTGTTTAGAAAGGGAATGTGCATCCTGTAGTGTGTTTTCCTATTTGCCAAAAGGGGCATTTCTCTCCCGCAGACTTACACACACACCAACCCCACTCACACACACACACACACACACACACACACACACACACACACACACTGAGCATTTGCAGGATTTGAAACCCCTACCTAACTATGTTATGACACTTGAGACGGACGCAGTAGCAGAGCGCTATTCGGATTACTGGGAAGTTACTTTCCTCCTGCTGTACTTATAGGGTGCAGACATCATCTGTGTTTAGAAAGGGGAATGTGCATCCTGTGGGGAGGCAGACACCAAGCACACTCTGGCTAAGCTGTCATTCCCTAGGGCAAACGGCCTACTGTTGACCTCTACACCCATATGTTTAATTGTCAAATGCACATTATTTGTTGCTGATAGACTGTTTGCACATCTTTATTGCCATAACATTCCCTGTTTGTATGAACAACTTGTGCATCTGTGGAAGACGTTTGCATATGGGAGGGATCCACTATATCACGTATGTCTCTGTAGTCATCTAGCTGTGTGCACTGGGCAGACTGCTATAATGTGGTTGGTTCCTGGATTACAACATAACAATAACAGCTATGTGTGTCCAACTGCTACACCAAGATTTGGCCTAAGTGTGTGAGCATGCCCAGTTCAGCCTTCCCATGGCATGTTGTCAATGTGTGTGAGCATGCCCAGTGTGAGCATTCCATATGTTGGACTCTGCAGCCCACCACATTTGTGGATGTGTGTGAACTTCAACAACTATCACCCGTTTATGGTTGTGTGTTGTGTGTCATGTTGTGTGGTTACGGTACAACTGCTTTGTGTGTGAACACAACAGGGTTATACTGTGCCTGCAGTGTTTGCATGGGATACTTTGCATACAGTTGTCAACATCCTTTCACACTGACCTAACACTGTAGTACTGTATAGTGTACTGGTAGTACTTTGACTGTGGTGGGCAGTATCCTAGGCTTTACTGCTATCACTGCTTTACATTTCGATAGTGGGCACAACAGCCTGGTTACGGGCCAGTTGTGTACATCTGACCATGTTGCATTCTGTTCAGATATGAACTACTTACACCAGGCTTGTCCGACATTGGTAGTGTATTCCACAACATAGGTGTACATTTGCAAACACTAGTGATGTGCCCTAGTCCATGTGTAATGCTAGTTGGGGAGTATGTTTGTCCTTCAACACACATTGTAAGTGGAGTTTGCCATGACATATGTCATGGTTAGTATACTGTGCCTCTGTCTACCTGTGACATGACAGTGGTACCCAGGTTAAATCTACCATCTCCCATCCATTCATCTGGATTCCTATTGAGGTAGATTGATATGTGACTCTATGGGTAGCCTGTGCTGGGGGTGGCTTCTGTGTTATGGAGCACGCAGTACAGCTTGTCCTATGTAAGTCAGTGCTGGGGTTCAGGTCTCTCATGTGCATAGCTCACTGCCATTCAGATTGTGCAAGGTGCAGCATGTTTATTGATGCCAGCAACACAGGCAACACATGGCATCTGGGCGAGCTCTTTGATACTCCTGATGAGGTACTGTTGGGGACTTTACAGTTGCTGGAAGTGTCTGCTGAGGTACATCCCACAGGGGCGATTGTAGTCAATTGTACCGCTGATGATGGATGACTGCAGAGCCACAATGACCTCCCTTATCTAGATCTGACAGCCTTCGTGATTAGGTGGGTATATGGTATGTTCCTGTAAACACTACAGCACATGTTTGTCCAATGCAGGATATCTATCACCTTGTGTCCCCAGGTCTCTCATTACATGTTGACTACATAATGGGTTAACACATATGTGGTAATTGGTGGGCACTTACTGTATATCCACGGGGGTTGACTATACACGTTTCTGCACTTAGCTTGCTGACATGGCTATGGCACCGGTTGTCTGTTTCTATGTGGCCCTTTTGTGGGATGCTTGTGTCAGCTGGTGGATCATATGTGGTGAGCAGTTTGTAGTCCTCTGCAACCATGTTTGGACACAGTCCTTCCATGTTTGCCTGTACCTATGGGACATATATACCAGACGGGGGAGATCCCAGGACGAAGCCTTGTGGGATGCCAGTTATATCTGGTTTGTAGTCTGACATGGCTGCAGCATGTCTGACCATGTCCGTTCTGTCCTTGGTCTGGTTTGCAACCCCTCTACTGACATGTGGGTTTATATTTAGGCTGGTGAGCCTATCTATGATGAACACGTAGGGTATTGTATAGATGCCTTTGCAAGGTCCAGATACACTGTGTGGAGCACATTGCCCTCATCAATGACCTTACTGGCTGTTTCAATTGAGTCAAACATGGTTAGGGGCAGGATCTGCACTTGGTTGGGCCACACTGGGTTGGGTCCAGTGTCAGTAGGTCCCCAATATCTTTATGTCTGTGGTACATGCTGATCCTTTCCATAGCTGTGCAAACCGAGCTTCTCAGGATTCTGGGGTGGTACTGTTCAGTATCCATTCAGGCAACACCTTTGTTGAGAAGGACCACTGTTGTTGTACACTGCTCTTTGGGTACATATTCTGTGGTAAGGCTGACATTGAGCAGTAGTGTGGTTTTGCATTCCATTCATCTTGGAGTCCATGTTGCACTAAGCCCAGGACATCTCATACCTTTGCTGCTGTGTGTTTTTCTTTGTAGATGTTGGCTGTTACCTCAGCATCTGCAATGTCAGGGGGCCAGCAGTCTGCTGGGATAGATATTCTGCATTCGGGGGTTTGCACTGCACCTGTCAGGATGTATGTTGGCAGTATGTGTGTGTGTTTGTGATATTTGTGTGATTCAGGGCATATCTGTGAATTCCCAACATGGTTCCTACCATCAGTTGTGAAGGCCTTGGAATTATCCTTAGTGTCCTGTACAATTTGTATCTTCATAGGTTCATAGGGTCATACTAGGCTATCCACCCTGGGCATTTGTTAGCCTAGCCAGAGTGTGTGTGGCTTTTGACACCCCTTGCTATGTGCATATTATGGCCATTGATGTTGTGCTTGGCTGTGCCCCTGTCTGGACATGACACAGTGAAGACCCCAGTGTAACTCTACAATCATCCATCCACTTGGCAAGATTCCTGTTGAAGAGTGTCAGTGAGGGGCTCTGCCTAACATGGAATGGGATTCTGGTCCAGGGTGTGGGGAGCCTCTGGAATATGTATCTGTCCCACCAGCACATCCTATTTCATTATTAGTTGAGGTTGACATCTCTCCCTCTCACAGCTCCAATGGCTTTGTGTTTTCTAGGGTGGGGCATGTCCATTACTCCTGTGTTGGGCATGGCCTCCTACAACAGGCATGCAATGCCTCTGTGTAGGCCGTATGTGACTGGATTCAGCTGGGGTGTCTACAGCCAGGCAGCATATGACATGTATTTGTGACCCTTTATCCTATTGGTGAGGTACCTTTGAGGTCTTTCTAACTGCTGCAGGTGTCAGGTAAGATACATCCCATATGAGGCATTGTACTGGATTATGGGTGTGATTGGAGAAAGGTATAGCGGCACAATGACCTCTGTTGCCATAGATGTGACTCCTTTCCTGCTACAGTGTCACATGTAGACAGTCTTCCTAGCCACATTGGCAATGTGGGTGTCACATAACAGGTTACTGTCCACGTGTGTCCCTAGGTCCCTGGTTCCTCTTTCTATACATACTGGTTTACCACCTATGTGGTAATTTGTGGTACCTTGTTTGTTATTTGGTGGGACATTCATACTGTCCATTGTCTTCAGGACGGCTGGGTGGGGTTATTGTGTGTGAGAGTGCGGTTTGTAGCATACTACAGACTGCACAGCAGTCTTGCCTACAGTTAGTTGCACATGTGTGTACTCCAATGCCTTGTGCATTGTCAGTTACATGGACGTATGGGTGTCTGTGCTGACTAGGATACTCACCCTCCTTTTATGTTTCGTTCCATGGTTTGGGGCCATGACACATGATACGTGGTATAACCTGGTAGTGCTGGTGTGCTGTCAGGAGGCTTGCAGCAGGATTCTGTCACTGCACAGACATCGATGTTCTCCATTCTGGGGATGGCCTCGGGAGCATGCATATTGGGGTGTACACATCTGGCATTGGTCAGCATTTCCCTTATGTTTCTTCCCACTTATGTTTTGTAGGGTGGTGGGTCAGTCTTTTCAGCCTTGCCTACGAAAGGCTCTATGGAGGTGGCAAAGGCCTTATCCAATATTCAGACGCCCAGGGGTAACAGGTGCAGGCCATCCCAAGGACAGCTGCGTGGCTTGTCAAGCATGACATCCCAGGCGGACAGACATTGCATCCCCTTGGACTAACACCAGTAAGTGTGCCACTTGCTATGACTGATCATTCCGTGTTTGTACTGTGGCATTACTCTTGTAAGGGTAGGATGCTGCGAACGGTGAGTGTCATACCGGCCTGGACTACATAATCAGATAGCTCATCTATGTCTCTTTTCCTGTAGTCTAGGGTGGTACATCTCAGGTCATTCACACCAGCATGGACTATGACTGCATCATATTTCTACTTGCTTTGGAGTGACCTACATACTTCTGTTATGTGGCATATTGTGGCAGCCTACAGGCAGCTTACTGTACCCTTTCCCTTGTCCAGTCTGGTGTGCAGGACAGTGGTGTGTCTGACTATGGAGTCACCTATTACAACTGTATCAGGCATGTTGTTTCTCCTTCTGGCCTGTGACTATTTGGCACACCAGCTTTGTGTGCTATGTGTTGCATGTGCTATGTTTGGGGGCTGTTTGATTGGGTGTCTGCTTTAGAGGCCTCTGTTGGTGGGCTGTGTTTCTAATTTGTGCCTCTGGGAATGTTTGTCTGCGTTTATGTGTTTGGTTTGCAGTTGTGATAGGTCTATGTGGGACTGTGTTTGTGGTGTGTGTTGTTACCTTCTCCTACTGACTTGTTTTGGGAGTACTGGGTTGAGGGAGCTCAGCCTCCTGTTTGGATGGATGGTTGCATCTCTCACATATTTTTGTATTTCTTGGGTGGAGTTGGGGGTTGTCTGTGTACTTGGGCCAGGTGTGACATTGCTCGGGATTCACAGATTCCACTTGTTGTGGCTGGCCTTAGTGGATTGCATGTGTGGACAGATGTTATTGCCATACTACTGATCTGTGCTTACTTCATTGTTTATGTTTGCTCTATCATGTAGTAGCTTCCTCGTTCTCTTGCATGTTTTGGTTATGGGTGGTGTCCACCATGCCAGATATAGGCACTGTGTCTTGTTTTAATTTAGGACTGCATAATCCAAGCATTCCTGGCAGTGTTCATGGAATGGCTGTATTACAGGTTCTGTGGTGTGGCCCATATTTTGCACCTGCACGGGACCTTTAATGGATTCCACATCAGTTTGGAGGAGTGCAGATATTGCTTAACACATGTTTTCCACTGTGGTTTCCCGGCCAGGGACTGTGGTCAGGTTTTGGATATCCAGTGTGATTACTCTATGGTCTGGTTTTACCAGTGAGCAATACACTTCTCATCTTGACATCCAGTACCCATGTTGCTGATTATCACATCCAATATGCTTACCCCTCTTGTGGGAGTGGTACGTTGTTCCTGGGCCTTTTGGTTTGTGGATTCTATGAACCTTTGTCCGACACTGTTGGAGCTAGTATAATGTTCCAAGTCTATATGTCTGGGTATTTGCAGTCACCCAATATAATGTGGGTTGGAGGACTTGATATATTCATGTATCCCAGCATAGGCCAGATGCAGTTCCTGGTGTTGGGACAGTAGTCTGTAGCAGGCTATAAACTGGGGGGCAGTTTTAGCCACTGTTACTTGAGCATGGCTAGTCCATGCTGCTTTTTGTTGTGGTACCGACATGGGGGTGTGGTTATCCTTGCCAATTCTTGCTAGTCACCCTCCTTTTGTAGCTTGTTCCAAGTTTTGCGGCTGTACAGCACAGTATGGGGTGTAACCTGGTAGTGTTAGGGTGCTGCTGTGGGCCTTGCCTCAGTTTTCTGTTACAGCACAGTTATCAACATTCTCCATACTGGGTGAGTCCAGACTGCATGCATCTTGCTGTTTCAACTTATCCATTATCGTATTCTTATCCCTTCTGGTACCTATGGAGATAGGTTTGTCTTTTGTGCCTTACCTATTCAGGGCACACTGTGGGTGACGACAGCCTTTGCCAGTATCCATACGGCCTGCACTGATAGGTGCACGCCAGTCCTAGCAGGTGCTGCATCATGTCATGCTCAGCATGTCATCCCAGACTGGCACACATTGGGTCCCCTTTGACTAACTGCGATACTTCAGTCAATTGTTGCACTTGATCATCTCGTTGTCATGTTGTGGCATGATGCTTGGTGAGGATAGGATGTTAGTCAGGGTCCACAGGTGTGCATATAGTACTTGGTGTTACATTACTTGACACATAGCATTCATGCCTCAGGTGGTGCAGCAGGGCTGCCTCTGTCGGATGCGCATATTACACTTCCCTGTACATGTTTGAGAGCAGGTTGTGTCATGTTAGGCATCCCTGTTACTATATGAGTGAGTCAGAGAGGGGTATCATTCCCAAGGTTCCTACTGTGCCAATGTATGTGCTATGCGTTGCCTCTTTGCCAAGGCCAGGGCCTACTGGGGCAGGCTCAGGTTGTTCCTCCTCCGAGTCACGCTCTGCCTGTGCTGGCCTTGGCAATGGTGGGGGGCTGTTTGGCCCGGCCCTATGCTGGTCCTGCTGCAGCTGTTTTCGCAAGATCATATTATGTAGCATAGCACATACCATGACAATTTGGGTACATGTAGTTGGTGTGTACTGCAAGGCTCCACCAGATGTGTCCAGACACCGGAACCGTGACTTGAGCAGCCCAAACACACGCTCTATCACATTACGTGTTTGTGCGTGTGCCTCATTATGGCGTTCCTGTTCAGGTGTGTGTGCGTTTCTGATGGGTGTCATCAGCCACGGCTCCAGTGCATAACCTGCATCCCCCACTAGGTGTCCGTGTGGGATGTCCCCATTGGCAAATGTCTGGTACAGCTGCGTCAAATGCCAGATGTGGGAATCATGGTAACTCCCAGGGCAGCCAGCACACACATTCATTATTATGCCCTGGGCGTCACACACGACCTGGCAGTTGATGGAGGGGAAGCCCTTGCGGTTTATGTAGGCCCTACCCCGCTCTCCTGCTGGTGCTTTGATGCGTATGTGCGTGCAGTCTATAGCACCCAGTACCTCAGGGTATTCCGCTATTTGCTGGAAGAGACGCATATTGCTGGCCAATACCTCACGGGCATTGGGGAAATATACATGATCACCGACATGTGCTGACATGGCATCCAGGAACTGGTGTAGTACCCTGGAGGCTGATGCCTGTGATATCCCCATCATATCGCCAGTTGGTCTCTGGAAGGTACCTGTTGCTAGTATTCTTAGGCCAACACATACCTTGGTTTCCACTGGGATGGGTTCCCCTCTGTTGGTTCTGTGTGTGAGGTGTGGCCTGCACAGCTCAACAATCTGCTGCAGGAGCTCTCTGTCCACTCTATAGCGCTCTACTATCTCCAGCTCATGTAACCCGTGGTAGGTGACCCTGGGTCTGTACACTCTTCTCCGTCTCCTCACTGTGGGTTGTCTGGCGCCATCTGCATTGTCACCACCCTCAGCAAGTCGCCTATGTCTCATTAAGACAGCTATGGCAGCCCCTAGCATTTCTGCTCTGAGTTCAGCTTTTTCAGTTTTCACTTCTATTAGCTTACTCCTGTTTTGCAGTGTCTCTTAATGACAACATCCTGCAGTACTGTTTGCAGTGTTTTAAGTGCTGGGCTGGCCTACTGATTTGCCTGTGTAATTGCCTGCTTCTAATTATTTTCACCTGCTAGCTTCAGCAGTTATCCCTGCTAGCTTCCTATTAATTCTGTTGCTTCCTTTTTCCTTTCTGTTTCCTCAGGGGGGAGCAACTTGCATACTACCTGAAACACGCTCACAGTGGCTTAAACGCGCGCACACGTGCTTACAAGGTTAAGGATCTACTTATTCAGGTTTAAACACGCGTACACCCGCGCAAACACTGTTACACGTCTGCCAACAGCCTCCAACATACTTAGACTGTCTTACACGCCAGTACACCGCACAAACACTGTTACACGCCTGCCAACAGCCTCCAACATACTCACACTGCCTTACTCGCTTTGCTTTGCACGCGCATGCACGGCCAGCAAGAAACTTTAGTGTAGGTAACAGTGTACACCTTCCATTTCTTGTCTTTCCTTGACTTATCTAGTGGCACACCTCTTTCCATGATCTGTGCCTGTCATCTGTCATGTTACACTGGCCTCCAATGAACTGCGTTTCTTTCTACCATTCCCCCCAGTGATGTCACCTATCTCCTACTCTATTCCTCCCCCTTTTGTATCTCTTACACTACTCAGGCCGTGCTCATTTGTTATGTGACTGTGGTATTCAGTATCCTAACCCTCATTTACATAAGATTGCCTACTAATGCTTAGTTACATGTCTTAGACTCAGCTTCCCCCCTTAGCAACCACTACACGGTGGCCATGTTGGTTTTGGTCTGCTGGTCCCTGCATTGTCATTCCATGTATTACATGAATCCCACATTTGTGGGTTTATACCCTTCTTTTTTATGCTTTTATACAGCGCAGCCCGTTTGCGCGGGGCTGCGCTGGGTTTACACATCGGCGATTGCCGAAAAAAAAATTATATTTTTAATATTTTTGCATTGGGTTATCATGCCAATGGCCACATATTTGGCCATTGGCATGCTGCCTGATTCATATGCGACCTTTTTTGGGAGCTGACATCGCTCCATTGTGGATTTTGCAGAAATGTACTCAGTTGTCAACTGAGTACATTTCTGCAGCTAAAACGTCTCCTACACGGACTGGTTTCTGCTTCGTGGATCGCTAATATACCTCATTTGCATACCTTTCTGATGCAAGTGAGGTATTTAGCTTGTCCACGCCCAGTCCGTGTAAGAGACGTTTTAGCTGATCTCTTACACGGAGTTTAGGGCTGTTCCTGGATCGCGAGGCTTGCATGGAGTGTTGCACATCTCTTACACTCCGTGCAAGCCTTCGTGAATCCTGCCCATTGTTAAAAATACAGTGGTTGCATACACTTGTAAGCAAAAAAATTAAGAACAATTATTCCATATGTAGTACATTTCTCTTGGGCCACAATGGTCAAAGCACTAAGGGACATGGCCAGAGAAGTGAGTGTAGAAACAGCTTGGTTTTCAATAATCTTTTTTTACAATTTTTTTGAATAGATAGAAGTATGATATGACAGTTCAGGCAAAAGTAGTTATTTGCTTGTAGTAACAAAATTATTTAATGAAGGCTACCATTCAAGATGAATGAAAAATTCTGGCTTTGTGCCACATAGGGATAATGTCCTGAATGGGAAGCAACTGGCCCAAGTTTGATTAGAAGCTTGAGCACTGGAACAAATGGGAAGAGGGCACGGAGTGGCTTCTGCTATTGTACCTATACAGTGGAAGGGATATGATTCCAGACTATGGAAATTGTCATTCCAGGACTATGGCAGGAACATGGCATGCCTAAAGCAATAATATGGCAAACTGTCTTTAAAAAAGGGAAGAAATAATGTAAAATACCCTAACTGAAAAGTTAACTGCAACCAAGCCAAGATATCTATGTTGTGAGATATACTATTTTAGTCAAACAAATAAATTGGGATATTGAAGAAATAATTACAAAAGTCTATACCTATAAGCTAACTAACTAGATTGTTTCTGGGATCCTGGGTGTGCTTCTACCTCCTCTGTCCCCTCCCTAAACAATGCATCTATTAATGCAAAATCACACACAAAACTACTAGGAGTTATAATAGATGGTCAATTAAAATTTGATCTCCATATCCAAAACTGTATAAAAAAAACATTAAAAATGTGGTCTTCTCTATAGAAATAAAAAAATTCTCTCAAATGAAGCTAAACTCTCTCTTGTTCAAGCCTACCTACTCCCTACCCTACTATATTCTGCACCAATCCTTACTAATCTCCAAGCCAATCTGCTGTCCAAACTTGAACTAACATACAATAAAACTGACAGATTCACAGCAAATCAATCCTATCGCTCTCATCACTAAATATCTCCAAAAAACCTACAGTGGCTCAAATTTCAACATCAACTCCTTCTTCTTCAACTACATCTGACCCCCTCCTACCTATACCAAATCAACTTCTGTCCTGCACTATCTGATCTCGTCTCCCCCTATACTCCTACTAGCACAATCTGTAGCTCTGAGCAACACCTCCAGGAAATCTACAATCCCAGAAAAACCATCAGCAAACTCCTCCATAATCACTCAGTCTCCAAGGCATGAAACAAACTGCCCCTAAGCTTAATATCTATTTCTCACCCAAATTGCTTCAAGAAAACTCTAAAAGAGTACCTATTAAAATCCTGGACCTGCTCTTGCTCTGATCCTACTTAATCTACCTCTCCCCTTCTTCTTTTCTCTTAACCTCCACACATTTCCTGACTCTAAATTAACCTCTATCATCTGTATCTAAAAAGTAGGCTGTATTTCAACACATTTTACCCAAAATGGATATTCTATGTTATCCCTAAAAACTTACAACAATTTTGTGAACTTAATTCTCAAGGAATATAAAACTGTAACTCTCTGACTGTATCTGATAATTCTTTTGATCATATTTTCAATTTTAATTTATGTACCAATTATATACTGTATTTCTTCTGTTTTGCTTATCTACTTTTGTCATACATGATTTTGTTTGTATATTTTGGAGCTTTTCTCCTTGGGTCTATGCTGAGAAAGGGTATCTGCCCAGTCAGACTAATCCGGTCAAATAAATAAAACCACAGGCTGGAAAGGCATTGGCATGACTACTCGAGCTTTGAGTGTATAATATGATGGAGGCATGAATGCATATTCCTGTAGAAAGGCATGGAAGGTCCCATAATAATGCACATGTTCACATCATCACCATGAGAGGAGTTCATAAGTACATGCCCCCATAGCTTAACATCTGTTAGAAACAGATTAACAGATGGAGCATAGCACTATATAGTACTTTAGCCTGATAACAACTAGGGCCCACTCTGAAACATGAATGGCTTTGGTCAGGGAGGAGAAGCCAGATCCTTTGACTACTGGCATGAGAGTGCCAGCTCTATGAAGTGGATATAGGCTGGAGCACAAAGTACTTTCTTGGCTGCCATGCTGATGGTTCCCTATAGACAACTCTTACTTTCCTGGTTAATACTCAGCATGGGGGGAAAATGGGCTCAAGTCCCGCTGGATGGATGACTTGATGGTTGGCAGGTAACAAGGCAACAAGATAAAATGATTGCAAAATCCCACTTGGAAATTAAATATCACATTTTCATTATTCTACTCATACTTCTCCCATCCTACGTAACAGGCAATGATCAGCCAATTCATGTCCTCTTGCTATAAAAGCTAAGCGCTTGAAACCATTTACTCAGTGCAGCTGATCTCAGTGCTTACCAAACAAGTTCTACTCATCTGTCTAGAGATCATAAATGAGAGCAGATATTTAATCTTCAGCTACAACAGCAGATATATGGACACATCGGTGGGAAATAATAGTCAACAAATGCCTTAGCAGTGATCTTCACTTGTCAATTCATTTTTTCAATAATGATGACAGTGGGTACAGCTTGCTTATAACAGTTTCAGCTTGAAATATACTACAGTGGCTTTTATTTATTTTGCTTCCACTGTAGTCAGACACTGGAACATGGTAAAAGGCAAAAAGGCAAAGGTCAAAAGTGAGGACGCAGAGTGGTAATAAAATGAAAATACTCGGTCAGTGTTAGACAGTTATTGACATGGTTTGCCTGGGAAGGGATTGCATACATGTGAGGGAAGCATGCTGAAATACGTCACTGTGACCATTATTTCTTTCTCGTGACAAAAGTGAAACATCTGAAGGATAAGCAGTGGCAGGAGATGGTAAGACAGACTGTATCTGTAAAAAGTGGAGACAACATAATCATTATTAGAAGACTGTTCATGTTTCTTCCCAAGGAAGGGATAGTACATGTGCAGGAGAGAAGCAAGTTGAAATACGTTACTTTAGTCAAACATATAGGGAAAATGGTCAGAACATGGCAACTCTTACAGTGTGATGTCAGGAGTCAGAATAAGTAAAAGCAAAAGGACACTACCTGATTGTTTTATATGATCAGTGATATTGCATGCTGCAGAGTATATGCATATGTGAGCATCAAGCAGAAATATGCAAATGTGGATATAATTTCTTTCCTTGACTACCTCACAATTAAACATCAATAGTATTCCCAGAATTAAATTATTTTTACAGGGCAGGAAGGCTGCATTTAAAAAAACAAAGAGCACATATACACTCAATGTTAAACAATAACTAATATGGCATGCTGGAGGACAATATGCATGCCCGAAAGCAACAAGCTGAGTTGCATAACAGTGATCAGTATTTACTTCACTTTCATCTCAACCAGACACAGGAAGTATAAAAATCTATTTTTTTTGCTAAACTACACACTGTTATATTACCATGAGTCTATAAGTGACCCCAAAGCTTTTTTCATCTGGTCTCAAACTAGAAATGGACTTTGGGTCACTGTCAAAGTTAAAACACTTAGACTTTTGCTGTTGCAGGTGGTCAGCACATTTCAATTTTTTTTTAACTAAAGGAAACTCTCTTGTGTTTTTGTGACTGGCTGACTGGTTGCATTTCCTTGCCTTATAACAATAATGATGTATGACCTTGCTTTAAACTAAGCTGTGATGCACAACTTGGCAACATTTGCACACTGCTGTATTACCTTGAACATACAGAAAAAGAAGGCATCTTACTGTTTTTTTTTTATCTAGTATCAAACTTGTATCACATGCTTTGGAGTGCTCCACAGTTGACAACAGGTGCTGTTGTCATTTTCACATTCTTCTAACTCATGGTAACCCTCTCCTGTAATCCTGCAATAACATGGTAAGGTAAACACCGTACAATTTTACTTCATTCTGAATTATTAAGCTTTACGTAATACCTACATATTAAATTACTGTGATCATTAAAAAATATGATTTTGCATACAGAATTCTCTTGAAATGTGTTAACTGATGTTTTTCTGACTTATTGGACTCAAATAAGCTTCCATCACACATACTGTGTGCATTGTTGTCATATGCTGTTTATTTGATTTGTTGTACTTAAAAAGTTTGCTACACATACATTTAGTATTGTTGCCTTATTTACATACAGCAAAAACTGTTACCTGCTTATTGTTCATCTGATTGTTGTACTATAATAAGCTCACTCCATAGACATTAGTACTGTTGTCTTATTGCACATTGTGAAAGGTTTTGCTTGGATATTAACACATTAACCTACCAAATGCACTTCATTTGCATGCATCATTGAATTCTGCACTGTGGTTCTGATGACTATCATACTGCTATTGTACTATAGTGAATGCCCGTCAACATTGTCACTGAAGAACATAAGGACTAAAGCCCTTTCTACACCCTAGATGACCAGTGTTATACTTGTGGTGCTGGTATCTAATACAGAATAATTAGCAGATGTGATTGCAAGTTTTGACAAAGAAGATGATGACATCACAGATAGTATTTCAGTATGTTAGAGGAAAAATATTAAGGGTATCATAAATTCACAGCGTAAGGTTATCCAAGATAAATATGTGATTATTTTAACAAGTATTTACTTTGATTAATTGTGCATCATTGACATGCAGTTAATATAAACTAAAATGTCTAAATCCTTGGGAGAACACAGTCTCAAAACACACACACTCACAAGGTCACGCAGCATGCAAAAACTATTTTTGTGCAGGAGTCAAGCTCTCACACCCCAATCTCTAAATATATCTACTCTGAGGTTGTGCATAGAGCTGGTGTTAGCATTTTTAGGACCCATAGCAAGCGTCAAATTGAAGATCCCTTGAAGACTTCCAATCTAAGTAGAACCCCATCACTGCCACTCCCCCAAAGTAATCACTTAGCTCATACTAGAAAACCTTAGGAGTAGTATACACAAACGTAGCTGTAGTTACAATGTTATTACATTTTGACATGTGGTAGGCCCATCGCTCAGAGGAGTATTAACAGTATAGTTGCAATGACAAGGACATTCACAACCCTATGTACAGGGTCAGCCTTTGGTAAAATGGTGCCCTAGGTGAAGAATTCCATTGCCCCCTCCCCAGACATTCCTCAGTGCTCCTCCATCCCTCCTCCTCCGCCTACTCATCCTGGTCTCCCCACAACATAGAGATGACTTTTTTCTTTCTTTTATCACCATGCCCCCTGGTTGACAAACATACCAAACAAACCCTCTTGTCCAGAGACAAAGCCTTGAAAATTTGGAAAAAATGTAGGACTACTGAAAATAAAGTAAACTATAAAAAGAACTTAGAAATGCTGCAAAAAAAAAAATCTTCATAACCGATAAGAAATCCTACTTCTCCTCCAAACTCTCCTCCCAAAATGCCAACCCAAAAAAACTTCTGGAAATCCATATCCTCCCTTCTGAATCCAGTTAACATTCAAAATCCATCACCCGCTCCCAACAAAAACTCCCTCCAGATAGCCCAAATGTTCAATAAACATTTCATTGACACCATCCAAAAAATAATCTAGGATTCATCCTCTAATACAAATTCCATCTCTACCATTACCTCCATAGACCCCCTATTCCCCACAAATAAGTCTCTACTTAATCCACCCTTCTCAGTCCAACCATACCTCCCAACCATCCTGATTTACTCCGTTTTTACTGAGTTATGAGCTTGAAATAACAGGGTGCCATGATTCCCGAGTGGCACCCCTTCATTTCTGATTTTTTCCAGCTATTTTTTTTAATTTGTTTTCTTTCGCACTTTTGAGCTGATGTCATCACGTGCACAATGACATCAGCCTGTCAGAATTGAGCTGAAGGGCTCACGTACACACATTTCTGGCTGTTTGAATGGATCTGAAACAACTGATGCTGCAGAGATCTACATGGAGAACAGAGAACATTTCTGAGATTTCTGGTGCTGCATGGAGTTTAAACCGCACGGACTGAGGTTGAGTTGCTTTCTGTTAGCTATTTATTTGTTAATGGAGTTTAAGCTGCACGGAGGTTGCTTTCTGGTAGTTATAAGCCAAGTGAGTTGTGTTAATGCTGCACGGAGTTTAAGCCGCACGGGCTGAGGTTGAGCTGATTTCTGTTAGTTATAAGCATTTCTGATGCATGGAGTTTAAGCCCCATGGACTTTCTGTTAATAAGTTGCTTTCTGGAGTTTGCACAGAGTTTAAGCCCACCAGACTTTTTGTTAATAAGTTGCTTTCTGGAGTTTAGAGAGTGACTATTTGGTGTTGCAGAGTGTGTGTGTGTGTGTGTGTGTGTGTGTGTGTGTGTGTGTGTGTGTGTGTGTGTGTGTTAGTTATAAGCATTTCTGATGCACGGAGTTTAAGCCCTACAGACTGAGGTTGAGTTGTTAATGGAGTTTAAGTCGCACAGAGGTTGATTTCTGTTAGTTATAGGCCGAGTGAGTAGAGTTACTGCTGCATGGAGTTTAGGCCACACAGACTGCTTTCTTTCTGTTAATAAGTTGCTTTCTGGAGTGTGTGACTGCTGCACAGAGTTTAAGCCGCATGGACTGCTTTCTTTCTATTAATAAGTTGTTTTCTGTAGTGTGTGACTGCTGCATGGAGTTTAAGCCACACGGACTTTTTGTTAATAAGTTGCTTTCTGGAGTTTAGAGAGTGACTATTTGGTGTTGCAGTGTGTGTGTGTGTGTGTGTGTGTGTGTGTGTGTGTGTGTAAATGCCTCCAATGGAATACACCTGGTGGCTAGAGATTCACACCCTGTACCTTGGGTACAGGTAAAAAGAGCCTAAAGTCACTAGCCACCAACACTTGAAAATTTATTCCTCATATTTTTGTTTTATTTTTGTTCTGTTCCTCATTAAATATGTGGTTTTCCAGGATTTTTGTGGCAAATCACTGAAGGATTGAATTCACTAAATAATGACAGGCATTTGAATTTCAGACTTCATTCTTCAGAAAATAAATGGTAACACAAAACCTTTTATTCTAGCAATTTTCTGTTTATAAGATCAGTATTTGAAATTTGTCCATATTTTGGGGCTATATTCCCCCATTATTGGCTTTGTCCAGGTATTTTCTGTTAAGACATTGAGAGCTGTGGTAAGAAGTGAGAAATTAATTATTTCTGTATCCCCCATTATTGGCTTTGTCCAGGTTTTTTGTGCTAGGAGGTTGAGAGCTATGGTGAGAAGTGAGAACTGAATTCACTAAATGATAGGTATTTAAGTTTCAGTCTTCCTGTTTTTCAGGAAACTGCTGATATGGCTTAGTGGTATGTTGCTCAGACTATAGTGCATAAGGTCCTGGGTTCAAGACTTGACAGTGAAATGCATGGTGGTAACACATTTTATTCAAGCAACTTTCCAAAATTATACAAACAATGTTTAAAATGTGTCCCTGGTTTTTGGCCTTTTGTCCCTCCCCCATAAAAAAAAAACTGAAATTGAAAATAAGTGCGAGAAGTTGTGCAAGATGCCTATTGCTTACACTACTGTCATTCTATTCTATTCTATATATATATATATATATATATATATATATATATATATATATATATATATATGTATAGAGAAAGAGAGAGATAGTGTGTGTAAGTAAACTTTTATCATGGACATGTTCTGAATAGGACAGTTTTGTCATTATTGGTTCATGCATTTTGTTTCATTGCCTACTAGAAAAATGTTTGAACAGTACATTTAAAATGCACTCAAACTTAAGTGTGCTGTATTATACAAGGAATATAATTTAATAAAGTCAGGAAGGTGTATCAAAGAATGCATGTATGTTTCTTGTTTTGTGGGCAAGGGGCCTATGATGTGATAACAGCCCAAAGGTAATCTTTATCCACCACTGGCCAAATGCATTTTCTTTGGATGTGGTGTGGGTTTCAATGCTGTTTCAATGAATGTGGGTTTCAAGGGCAGAGAAGTTTTAACGCTAAGTCTATTTTCATTGTGAGACAGTATTTCTTTGTTTAGCAGATATCTATTAGTGTTTGTGCACTATGATATAAAATGTAAAAATAAAATCCAAATAATCATCGTAGAAGTAAAGCAGTATGCACACACTAGTGTTTATGGTAAATGGGGTGAAATAGCTAGGTAAAGGGACATTAGAATGGCTGTAAGGGGACTTTGGTGCTATATTTTGGTTCTGTTCTTCAGTTTGCATTTGAAAGTTGGTATTCCACAATTCCACTGGAGTGGGCGCGGTTATGTAATATGTATGCAAATTTTACATTAATCAGCGTACAGGTTTGTACCTAATTTTCATGGGCCTTGTCCAAATTTTTGATGTTTCCAGGTTAAGAGGTATGACTCCAACCCATGCCTACATCCCTAGTTCAAAAATTTCTAAACAAACTAAAACCCTGCTCACTCTCTGCTGACAACTTTCCACCAGAATTCTTATCAATCATTCTATCACAGAATCATATGTTCCCCTACTGTGGAAAAAATCCATTATTACCCCACTTCACATAGGAGGTAATGCCCATGATCTCTCTAATTACCGGCCCATCTCCATACTCTCCCCACTGTCAAAAATCCTAGAAAAATGTATTCAAACCCAACTACTCAATCACCTCATCAGTAATAACCTCCTATCTCCAACTCAACATGGCTTCTGCCCAGGCCATAGTACAACCTCAGCTTTACTCACTTTTACAGATATAGTGAATAAAGCTCTTGATGTTGGCCTAACCACTTCTGTACTCCTTTCAAAAGCATTCGACACAGTATCCCACCATAAGCTTTTACATCACCTAGAGAAACTTGGTTGCTCTCAAGGTGTAATAACCTGGTTTTCCTCCTACCTAAACAACAGACAGCAATCAGTTAAATGGCAAAACCAGTAATCTGACTACCTATCAAACAACACAGGCGTCCCACAAGGTTCAATTTTAAGACCACAAATTTTCAATATATTCATCAACAATCTAAATAAAGCCTCCCATCAAAGCATATTACTTCAATATGCAGATGATTCAACTATCATCTCATCCTCCAAAAATTTCTCTGACCTCCAAAAAATCACCCACGATGCCTTCTCCTGTATAGAAACCTGGATGAATGACTCTCAATTAATGATCAACCCCCAAAAAAGCTAAACTGCTATTATTCTGATCAAAACCTCCAACTACAGAATTCAGAATTCTCTCCCATAACAAAAATGAGATTGAACCGGTAAAATTTGGAAAAATTACTTTTGACAATAAACTGTTCTTTGAACAACATATATTCAACATAGCAAAAAAAAAAAAAAACACTTCAAACTGGGCAAACTATACAGACACAAACTTTACCTTGATAAACAAACTAGGATCAAATCAGCTAATACTTTGCTTATTCCATCCCTTATGTATAGGACTCCCATTTTCACCAACCTCTATACATCCCTCAATAATAAGCTACAAAAATGCTACTATAAGATAGCAAATTTTGCATCTAACTAGCCTAACTGCTCTCTCCACTGCAACGCTCTCTCAAACCTGTCCTGGCTAGAGTTTCACCAATATCTCCAGCTTACTCAACTAACTATTGCCCACAAATTAATTTCCCAACTCAATAGCTCCCCTGCTCTCCAATCCATCGTACACACATATACCCCTACTCAATCCCTCCAGCTCTTCTGAGAGAACCCTCTTAAGTGTAGCTAAACCCAACAAGTGAGCTGGACATTGCCAATATTCCTACAACATAGTCAAACTATGAAATACCCTCCCCTCTTCCATTACCCAACTATACTCCCTGAAGACCTTTAAAGCTGCACTAAAAACCTACTTTTTACAAAATCCAAGCTGTACATGCAAATTACTCTTCAAGCCTCCATAATCCTATAATTTATTTTACCAAAAATCCTGACTTAACACTTCTGATTCCAATCTACTCCTTTGAATGCCAATACTCTAATACTTGTCATTTACTATGTGCCTATATTTACTATGATATAGTTTACTTGTGGTATGGTGCATGTATAGTAATGTGTATAACACTTGTTTGCAATTACATTGCTTTCTGTGATATTTTGATTTATTGTAACTGTGGAGCCTATCTCCCAAGATCTGTAATTTAAATGTATAATATTTGAACTTTTGTTGTTTTGTTTTTAACTGTGGAGCTTTTCTCCCTGGGCCTCCAGTGAAAATGGATTTTTGCCAAGTGGACTTTCCCGGTCAATAAATACCAATAAATAAATAAATAAATAAATCATATCTTTACTTTTTCCCAGATGCCATTTTTTATGCTCTGCGGTTTGGTTTAGAGTTTTTTAAACCACATTTTCATTTAATGATGACCTGAATATGATTACGGAAAAACTCAGTGTTATTGCTCAACTCTACTTTTCCTTGCATCCTTTCAACACACCCTAACTGTCCCAGGATGTACTGTAATAACTGTGTAGGAAATTAAGACATTTGTCTTGGGGCTTCCAGCCCTCCTGGGATTACAGAAGCTATAAGGTGGAATTTAGAGCATTTTCCTAACCTTTTTATTCAGTTATTTCCTGAAAATAAATAAATAAATAAATAAATAAATAAATAAATAAATAAAGAACAAGGAAAGAAATTCAGTCTTATTTTTTTAAAGGAAGAAATAAGTTGAGTCCAAGGCTTACTGTTCAAAGATGACAAAATGGTAGTTCACAATAAACTGACAAGACAAATATGTGTGAGGATATATAACTCATGTCAGGGAGTAATGCCTGCTCCCCACTTCCCACAAAAAAGGACAGACACCTTCTGTACATTCCTCTAGTGTTAGGGTGGGATGAAAAGAGAAGCCAAAACTAGCCACAGTCATATAGCTCAAGTAACTAATGTCATACATAATGGGCCATCGTCTGTGTACACCTTGCTTGTCATGCTGGTATAAAACTGAAAGAACAAGAACATCATAGTAACATATTCCAACATGTTGCTTTCAAACATATATAAACAGCAAATCTCTTTACTCCTGCCCCCAAAAGATGCCTATATACATGTCTGAGGTCTGATTGTGGGAAAAGTTAAAAAAAATAATGATCACAGTAATGCATTCCAACGTATTGCTTCTAGACAGTATACTGGCCCTCCACAAGATATAGTGATCTTCTTTGCAAACCTCTGAGGTTTGTCAGGAAAATTAAAAAGTAATGACTATGCTGCTACTAGCTCTGCTCCCCACACCAACTATAGCAACTGTCTGTGTACATCTTTGAACAGGTCCAGTTTTATAGTAGGTGGTATTGAGGGCATAGGCCTGCACTAATTCATTTATACAAGCTGAGCTATGGGAGCTGCCATGCCCCTAGAAACTGCAAGGGTCTGAATGTTCTGTGAAGCATTTTACGTATTGAAACCCTCCCTCCAAGTGTGCGAGCGCGCACACACACACACACACACACACACACTAGCAATGCTGAATTTTGTGATGGGAAATAAAAGAAAATATGGGCAGCTTGTCACTCTTAAATAATCAGCAACTCCCTAACACACACACACACACACACACACACACACACACACACACACACACACACACACACACACACACACACCATAAACAGTACTAGTTTTACACTGCTTTCAGCAAATACAACACAACACTAATGCCACACCAGATCAATGTATGTTAATCAAAATCTATCAGTCAGACATAAGCCATGTGTATTCATATTGGTTTCTATACCCATCAATTACAGCTACTTTACTGACTATACACCTCAGATTTCTGATTGTGGGAAAAAAGTAGTAATAACAGCCACAGTACTTCAAGTTTGTTTGACACAAGCACCCAGTAATCACAGAAAAATATTATTTCACACAAATGTACACTTGTGCAAAGTCAGATTAGTGACTGTTTAAACTGACAAAAATAACAAGATGGTCAGTAACCTCTATCCACAGACAGAGACCCTACCCAGAATTTATAGCAACTTCTGCTCACAGTTTACATGTGGAGTTGTGTTAAAAAATGATGACCATGTAATACATTTCAACTAACTTCTATAGAAACAATAGCCACATATTAAAGTTTTCCAAGTTGTTTCACATAAATCATATTTGTCCAGCAAAGTCAGAATAATGAGCAAGTAGTAGTTAACCATTTAGTCATTCTCCTCCACAGACAGCGCCCACAAATCTCAGACGCTTATTAAAAATAAGGGCCAAACAGTAATGAATTCAAATAAATGTCAACCCAAATGTCTGAACAAATGGGCAAAATGTGAAACATTTACTACCAGCTCCACCTTGGAAGTTTACAGCATTGTTGACAACAAGAAATACAGAAATCACTTTTGATGAATTAATACAATTCAGTACTATTTTTGGACATTTGTAAGAAGAGATTTCTTAACAATGAATGTGTAATACATGCTTTCTATAAGGACAGCATGGAACATGGACTTTTTAAGATTCAAAATTAGGAAAATGCCTCCATACCCAAAAACTCCTTTGTTCAAGAGTTCTAGACAAAGCCAAAAATGATAGGGGAACAAAGTCTACAAATCAAGGATAATTTATAAATATTACTGTAATTCACTTAAACTTAATACAACAGGTTTTGCATAAACATGTATTTCCTGAACAATAAGAAACACAAAACAAGAACATCTGTCTGGCATTGCTGACTGCTATCCAAAGTGATTTACCCAAAAAAAATATTAGTGAAAGGGCAAAAATATAAGGAAAAATCAGAGATATTCTTCAAAATCTGGTATTATATATTACAGTGTACTTTAATGTCTTAATGAATAGGGAATTTTAATTATGTAAACCATATGCCTGATATATTTGGACAGATTCCAGGCATACACTGAAATGACTGTAAGGTATAGTAAGGACATGACAGGTACAAGGCAATAGGGTTTGTCATTTCTTCCATTCAAGCTTTATTCTAAATAAATAATCTAAACTGTACAAATCCCTTTTGGTTGCAAATAAACAATAGTAGTTAAATAAGGTTATTATGGAGGTAACACATGGGTACATAAACATATAACTTACAAGCCCAAAATCATAGTTTAATATCAAATAATTTGCAGGCCTAAGACACATCCCCCAAGGCAAGAGTTGAGAAATGCAACAAAAAGACAGAATGAAAACACACACTATATTAGCTTGGAAACTGGAAACTGTTTAGTTCACTTGTGCACCCCTGGATATTAAAGTGTACCTCCCTGTATGAACCCTACATCAACCTGCTCCTATGACTCCAACATACCAATTTTAATCTATCCATATGAAAGTTAAGATGCATTTAAAGGAAATGGAAAAGAAATGTGTCTTGCTTAAGTGTATATACCTTCACAAGAATAAAGTGACACTCCCAGTAAGCATGCTAAGAGACCAGTAATAGTAATGCAGCATGAATGATCTGATAAACAAATGCATGTGCAAGCAGAGATGTAAAAGTGCATATCCAGCATCAGAAGGATTTAAGAGTACTTAAATACATACCCAGCATCAGGAGTATTTAAGAATAACTGATAGAAGTGAAACTGCACTGCTTAAAGATTGTAAAATGTCAGCACACATATAAATTATACTATAAGTAGAAACAAATAATAAAGCTGTAATATGTACCCTAAGGGGTACAATGACAGACTATAACTAAAAACGTAACTACTCTAAGTGGTTACTTCATGTGGGAGGTGTATAGCAATATGGCCTGCATTAAGCAACTTCAACATTTGCTAAAGGACAGCATTTATATGGGAAGCAATCATGTATTCATGTTACACCTTGACTGGGACTGATCATAACTGTTAGACAGTACCACTCTGAAAAACTAATGCATGATATCATGGTAAGATCAAAATGGATAAAAGGAAAGGCCATTGTGAAGAAAGCACAGCAGGTGGTATGTAGCATGCTAAACAAGTCTCCTAGAGTACGTCAGTGAATGAGATTCCTGAACAAAACCATCATGCACCTCCTTAGCAAAGGGGTAGAGCAAACTCCTGGCTCAGTTCAGCATAGTGATGGTGGCAGGGTGGTTTGAGCAGGTACAGAGTAGCATAAGGAGTTGCAAGGGGTCACAGATGCATGGACAAAGTCATGCACAGATAATGTACTCTGATTACTGCCATTAGAACTACACTGGTAGGTGGCCTTTTATCACCACCAGTGACACAATCAGAACTGGAGGCTACACTGCTCAAAGAAAGACACTGTGTGGGAGGCTGCATGTCATGAACACTGGCAGACAGGAGGAGATAGCTGAGGAGTACATCAGTTTCTACCAAATGGGGAGGGCAGTGATATCAAGCACATAAATTATAGGTAATGAAAAGTGAAAATGGATACTCTGATCAGTGACAGGAGGAAGATACATGTATACATGTGGGAAGGCATATACAATTATATGTTCATAGGTGTTTATTAGGCTAATGACCACAATGCATCCCAAATCTCTGACAAGCTCTGGTAGCCTTGATAAGTGTAAGCAGGGGCTTGAGAGATGAAACATTTACAGCAGAGGCCTGGGAGATGAACAATTTACAGGCTGCCTGTGTCCATTAGAGATATAGGTGCCAAACCAGTGATTCATTTCCTGTTCCCCATCCAATTCAAGTTAAGTTAGGGAGGAACTCTGCTGCACATGGATGGGGAGCCTGTTGCAGAGATGGGGTAGTCTCTGGGATAAATAAAATCTCTTCAGAAGGTCCTATTTATATCACAGTCGAGGTTTAAGTCTTTAGAATAGGTAATTCTGGTGCCGTTTGTTTTGCAGATATGCAGGATGTCCATTAGAGTGGGATCTGATAATGTCTTGAATGCCAAGCATAGATCTCACCTCAACAGCCTGTAGGAGACAGAATACAGGGATACGGCCTTGAGGTGGTCTGCATAGGACATGTTACTTATGCCGTGTATTTTTTAGTGAGGACCCCATGTGGACATTCCAATTGTTGGATATGCTTGGTTAGGTACATACTAAAAGGGACAATGTTATCAATGACAGGTCTGATGAATGCTGAATACAATGAAACAATGATTTCTTTGGACCTAGATGCCATACCTTTGTTTAAAATTTGTGCAACATAGAATGATTTTCTCACTACAGTAGACATGCAATGGTCAAAGGCTAGCTTACTGTCCATGTGTGTCCATAAGTCCCTGACTGCTATGTCAACTCTGAGAGGTGTGTCGTCAAGTTGATAGTTACAAGGGGTGGTTGACTTCCCAAAGGATACTATTATACATTTCTTGGCATTTAGTTTTAGTTCACTGAATTAGAAATATGAAGAACCAATCAAACAAAGCCGGTATAAATAGTCTAATAGGTTAGCACTTTCATGCACTTCTTCAGACCATAAAAACAATATAACCAGAGTAAAACATCACATATAAATACCAGAAACAACTACACAGTAAAGCAATTCTCATACATCAGTAAAATAATCTACAAGCCTTTAAAGCTGGCTTTAAAGGTATAGTACCATTTAATCCGTGAAACTTATTTGCTCGTAATACAACTATCCAAATTTGTTCTGCAAACGTAAATTTATTCATAAAGTTCCCTCCCCTTACATCATCAAAAATAAATTACAGCATCAAAAAATGAAATGTATGACTGACATTGGAAATAAAATGTTTGGCCAGGGCATTTGTTATATCTTGTTTTCCTATGTCCTTCAACTGTTCAAGTATTCGTTCTTTAAGGGACAGCGCAGTGGTGCAGTGGTAGCGTTGTCGCCTCACAGCAAGAGGTTCTCCGGTTTGACTCTCGGCTGAGGTGCCTTCTGTGTGGAGTCTGTATGTCCTCCCTGTGTTCGTGTGGGTTTCCTCCGGGTGCTCCAGTTTCTTCCCACGTTACAAAGACATGCATCTGGAACATTTCTCCCCAGGCCTCCGCTGAAAACTGGCTTTGTTCCAAGTCGGACTTTCCCGGTTAACAAATGATAAATAAATTAATTAATTAAGGGAGCGATTAGTCTTTTCTATGTAAAAACTAGGACAGTCATTACAAATAGCTAAGTAAACTAGATATGTGCTCTTGCAATCAGCATAAAATCTTGGTACAAACTGCCTTTTGGTAACTGGATAGATAAAAGACTTAACAGAAATTGAACAACAAATACTACATGAATGACAAGGAAAAGGGTCAGTTCTATCAGACCTATTACTGTCACTATTCCCCATCCTTTTTCTTCCATAGCAAAATTACCTCTTAAGGGATAAGTTGTTTCTAAAACAAAAATTAGATTTATCTCCCACCACATCTCTGACTTTCTTATTTGTTATGAATACAGGCCAATTCTTCCTTATGATATTACGTGCAATGTTAATGTCATACCGATATGTCAGTAAAACCTTAGTTCATTTATCTGTATGTTGGCATCTATGAGATGTATCATTATTAAATTTCTTTTTAGAGTAATAGGATTTTATCCTATCATCTCTATCCCTACTGACTTCAGCGAGCGATCTAGCTATAACAATGGTTGGATACCCCTTTCCAAAAAGTCATGACATAGGTTACCAGAGGCTTGATCTAAACATGAATTATCTGTATGTAGCCTAGAAGGCCTCAGAAACTTTCCTTTCACTACAATAGGGTAGATATGTCCAGGGTGCATGCTCGTACAATATAAAAGACCATTCTTCGACCAAGGTTTTCTATACATAGATGTCTCCATAGATCCATTAACAGTTTTAGATATGTGGATATTTAAAAAGTCTGTCTCTTCATATGAATGATGCCTAGTAAAATGAAGAAAAAACATACTACTGTCCAGAAAATGAATACATTCATGCAAAAGATCTAATGTTCCATCCCACAATATAAAGACATCTACTAATCTTTTGTAATATTTAATGTGTGGTGAAAAACTACTGGTGTTAAGCACATGTTCCTCCTCCCATTGTGCGTGCTATCACCATATTAGTCTAGCTATTGGCACAAGGTGTCCCCATTGTTACACCTAGTTCTTGAAGATAGAACAGCCATCGGATGTAAAAAATTGCACTTTGAACTGCATTTTTACCATATCACTGCTTATTTGAACTTTTTTTTTCTGAAATTGTTGCAATTTGTTTGCTGTAGTACAGACAAGATTTAGACCTGCTGAATCTAATTCTGTTTGTATAACTTGAGCCCTAAACCAGACCATCTAGCCCTAAACCAGACCATTGTTTGTTGGAGAGGGTTCCCTTATACCCTAGTGCAGGAATGTGCAGTGAGACCTCATATGATTGAAGGTTGCTGGAACAGGGCTTAGTTTTGAGCTTTTTGTTATTGGTTAATTTCTTTAAAGCAGTTTGCTCTCATTTGCTACATAACTAGTGGGTTTGCATTTGTTTGCACATCATGCACTGCCGAGCAGCAGTGGGCACCATTGGTGATTATAGATGCAAACACTTTTGCCTGCAAATTTTCCCTTAGTACTCTGCTGGTTCTCCATTGGCAAGTTCTCACAATTGTACCGCACTGACAGGTGATACAGTCAATGAAGCTCCTGAGGTACCACCACAGATCCTACCCACTAGCCCTTCATATTTTTGTTCACTTCTCCTGTCCTCTACTTTACCTGGTCCTTCCTGTCCTCTCCTGGTTTTCTGACCGCATCAACTTACCTAGCATTATGGACAGACAATTTCCCACAGTGTTTCCAGCCAGCCTGATTGACATGGGCATCCTGAGGTAATGTAGCAATTGTCTCATGTACACTGACAACCCACCTCTTCTAGTCCACACAAATTTATTATGTGAGAGACACATCTATATCAAGAACCTGGAATCCAGGCTCTCTCACTCACCTGGAATCCAGGCTCTCTCACTCACCAGTCAGTTCATCTGATACTAAGCAGGTTGTCAGCAGGCACACTTCATCTCCTGCACCTACTAAACCAACAGCACATAAATCTACGTACATATGATGAGGTCCTTACCAGAAGCTTACCTAAACATCAGAGACCTCTCAAACCTAAACAATGGCATGATCCACATAATACATCCTCTGCAGAACACAGTACACATAATATAGCACACACCAGCATCTCACCAGTCAGGCCCCTAAGGCATAACACAAAAACAAACATCTTAGTCATAGGCAACTCAATTGTGAGACACACAGATATACCTCTCACCAGGATGGATAAGGAAAAATCACAGTCAGCTGTCTGTCGGGTGCCAGGATCCACCACATCACACAAGCACTCAAGTCTCTCAACAACAGGCACTGTTATGACTCCGTCATAGTCCATGTTGGTGTGAATGATTTGAGACGTACTTCACTGGACTATATAAAGTGAGACATGACTGAGTTCTCTGATTATGTGTCTCAGGCAGGTATGTCCCTAGCCTTAAGCACCATTTTATCTTTGCCTAGGATGACACCTCAGTACAAACAAAAAATGACTGACTTCAACAATTGGCTTAGTTTCTGGTGTCATTCAAATGGGATCTAGCATCTGTCAGCCTAGCATGACATGGTCGACAGACCTTGATGGTTTGCCAGAGATGGTCTTCATCTGTCACCCCTGGGATTTTGGTTACTGGATAAGGGTCTTGCCACCCCCATAATGCCTTTTTAGGCACTGTCACAAGAACAAAATTCCCAATGTAAAAACACCCTCTAAAAACAACCTCAGGGTATGCTGCTAAATGCTAGGAGTTTAAATCAGAAACTGCACTCACTGGAAGCAGTCCTCACCTTGGAAGATGCTGACATTTGTGCATTCACTCAGAGAGCACCTCAGCTATACCAGGTTACATTTCCTTTACATGTTCAGACCACAAACTGAAGGCGTGAGAATTAAAGGAGGTGATGTATTAATATTCATTAAAGATAAATACACCTCTATATTGGTTAAACAGCATGATTTCCTTGAATCACTTCAGGTGCAATTGACTGTAGGTAAGACTGCCTCTTCAGGTCATTGCCAGCTATAGGACCCCCTCCATGAATCAGGACATCCACTCAGCCTACTTGGAACTACTTGAGTCAAGCAAGATACAACAAAACACCTTGGTTTTGGGTGACTTTAATTACCCATCTGCATAAATTATACTTGTGCTAACTCACTTGCCAAGAGGTTCCTGGACTTCTCTAACTCCAATGCCCTAGACCAGCTGGTTGACATATCCACAAGGGGCTCAAACATCCTGGATGTATGTGTGGCCATCCCTGGTGAGATCTGACCAAAAATCAGTCTCACTAGAAGTAACTATAACACAAGACCCCCCTTAGCAACATCTTGACTAAAAAACTTCTCAAAGGCCAATTACAACCTCTTACGTGACAGCATAAATAGCTTCATATCCCCTCCCCCCACTGATGGAACAGACGCCTATGCTGAGTTATACACCAATGCTTTATACGAGCACTTGCACAATTGCACTGACTCCGACATATCTGATAGAACCAAAGCAAGATCTTCAAGAAAAAACAAAGCTGCCTAGTGGACAACTGTCATTAATATGCTATACAACAGGAGAAAGAAATTGCTGTCTAACAGCAGGAAGGAACAGTCTCAAAACTGGAAGCACTCCATCCTCAACTTAAACAAGCAAAAAAGACTCCTACTGAAGTCCTCTAAAGCTAACTATGAATCCAGATTAGCTTCCCTAACTAATGACAACCACAAGGTCTTCTTTAGTTACATCCATAACCTCAAAGGTAAGGCCCAGATTTGTGCTGAACTAATAGTTAATGGTACTATATATACAGAACCTATGGATATAGCAAATCTGCTGGCTGACAGGTTCAGTGAAAACTTCTCCCCTATCCCCAACACATATACCCCAAAGCATCCCTAACACCTGTCCCCCACCTAGTATCTCCGAGGAGCAGGTCTTAAATGTCCCCTCCAAGGCCAAAAACAGCCTCTGTGGGACCAGACAACATCCCGGGCTGTGTTCACACAGGTTAAAACAGGAATTAGCATCACCAGTAAGCACGGTTTTCAATCACAGCCTAAGCACTGGCTTCATCACAGTAGAATGGAAAACAGCTACCTTCATCCCTTTGCACACCTCGGACCCCAGGAACTACTGACCCATTAGCCTGACCAGCCTTATCTGAAAGGCCATGGAACAAATCATCATGGACCTTATTAACAAAGATTTAGAAAATCTCCAAATGCTTGACCCCACCTAGTTTGTCTTTGTCAAGGGGAGATCACGCCTGTTAAACTTGGTGGACTTCTTTGAAACAGTCACCAAAGCCCTAGACGAGGGCAAATCTGTGCATACAGCCTACCAAGACTTAGCCAAGGCCTTGGACACAATCCCCCACTCAGGCATCATTGATAAACTCACTCAGCTGGGTATGAACCCATATATTGTCAGGTGGGTTGCAAACTAGTTCATTGACAGAACTCATATGGTCAAATTAGGGGACTCCACTTCCTCCAGCAGACCCGTAAAAGGTGGTGCTCTATAGTGATCAGTTCTGGGACCCCTACTGTTTGGAATCTACTTCTCTGAAGTACAGCCTAAAACTAAAGGAATGTGGCTGACAAAGTTTGCTGATGACTGCAAACTGGGAGCAATCACTGAAACCCCTAGTGATGTCAACATCTACCAAGAAGGTCTTACGCAGACTAATGACTGGTGCCAAAGTCATGGTCTTAAACGTAATGCAAAAAACCCCATCATCATCCCCTTTGGCAAGGGTGATGTTCCTGCAAACTACCACATCAATACCCTAAGCAGACAATCAGTGGTGACAGATCTGGGCACACATGTCGAAAGCAACCTTAATTTCAATCGCCATGTCTCCACAGTGGCAAGTAGGGCATTTTATATTGCTCATTTCATAAGTAAGGGCACTGCTTCCAGAAAAAAACAGAGGTTATAATCCCCATGTACCCTTCCCTCATCAGGTCAATAATAGAGTACAGACCTCCGTTTAGTATGTTCCTTCCCAAACATGCAGCAATTGGAGATACCACAAAGGTTCCTTACAAAGAAAATTCAGGGTCTTCAAGATGTGTCTTATACAGACAGACAGACTGAAATCACTGTCACTTTGCTTTGTGTCATACAAACTGCTCAGAGACGACCTGTGCCTTACATAGAGAGCAATCTCTGTCCCAGCTTTAATGGAAATGCTGCACATTCGCAAGTCAAACAGCACATGGGTCAATCACTCAAAGGACTTTAACCTAGTATGGGACATCAGCAGAACGTGCTGGACAGACAGATTTGTCTCACAGAGGTCGACCCACCTTTGAAACAAGCTTCCTATTTATGTTAAACAAAACCCTCGTTGGCCCTATTTAAGCATAATTTGGATGACTGGATGGGTAACCGGAAATTCACCCAAGGGGTTCCACCTATGTCTCTCTTGGACAGGGGCAATAGGTGCTGATTTTAGTGTCTGCGTGAACCAGACACCCTTAGGAACATGGGTTGAACTTGACTAGGCTTGTAAGGGCCTTGAGCCATTAGCCTAGTAACCTCCTATGATCCTAAGATATATTGTTCTCAAGTATAAGATCAAGCAAAAAACAAATGAGACTATTGCATGCATGTGAGTATTCACTGTGGTGAGTAAAAAATTCTTACATGGTCAACACTTTTAGAATTTGGGATCAAAGTAAAAAGCGTGCACACACATCTAGAGTGACAAACATATAGTTAGATGAATTCTTAAATTTAGCAGTACAGTCAAAGAACGATTCTAAAAAATGTTGAGTTTTCTTTAATAGAGAAGGTGCTGCTTCAAGAACCAGTTTTAACTTGCCCACCAAAAAGACAGATACAGGTTCATGTAAAAACTAATAAACAAACAGGCAAAAACAAACTGTTAAATGCAAAGACAAATCAGGACAAAGGAAGCGGCACTTAGACGGCAAAATAATACATTTAATAAAATAAAGTAAAGCGCTTTTCGTTTGTGTGGCATGCACAAACTTCTTCAGACAAATGATTACAAATAGCATCCACCATATATACACAAGCAGATGTCAGCTCAATGAAACAATCAAAAAGTGGAATACTAATTGACATTTAAGGAAGTAGTAACCATACAAAACTACCTACGGTACAAACTGTTATACACAATATACCCCCTACTTAAATGCTAAAAAGGCAACTAACTATAACTCAATAGCAATAACAGTAGAAAAGTTAAAGTATTAAAAACAAGAAGTAAGAACTTAAAGTAAAATGATATCTAGCAAGTTCATCTCGCTAAACTTTTAATCTTTAAGATACTGCTAATAGAGCATCTTTCATTTAAACCAGGGACGTTGTAAGCATTCAGTCTAATCTGCCAAGTGAGTTCAAGCTCTTCCAATTTTAAATCGGTTGGACCCCCCCTTGGGTTCTGAATGACCTGGTCTATCACCGTAAATTTAAAATTGTGGTCCGGGTGACAGGAAACATGTTTGGCCAAAGCATTTTCATGTTTATTTTTTCTAATAGCATAGATGTGTTCATAAATACGATCACGGAGACGTCTCTCCGTCTTACCAATGTAAAATGCTAAGCAACTCTGACACTGGGCTAAATAAATGATCATTTTAGAGTTACAATTAACTCTATGCTTCAAGCTATAAGCTTGGCCATCAACCTTGAACCTGTTAGATTCCATAATATATTTGCAGTAATTGCAAGATTGACATTTGTACATACGTACAGATCTACTTGGGCCCTGCTTCTGTTGTTCGAAAAATACTTTAAGGTTTTTAGCTTTCCTATAAGTCACTTTTGGCTGATCACCTAGTCTCTGGAACACACTAGGGTCACTCCTAAAGGTTGCCCAGTTTTTACATAAGATCTCAAAACAGTCCTTGCTGTTAATGTTGTAGGTTGTAATAAACTTAGGCCCTTGAAGGTCCAAGTCTGGAAAAGCAATACAACCTTGAGTCAATAATGTATCAAACCTATCATTATGTTGGTGTTGCATATGTACACCATCCAGAATTGGTTTGTAAACACGTCAAAGACGTTTACGCGAGACCTCTTCTATGATGTTGCTGACCATTTGGTCTGGGTAGCCTCGATGAAGAAACATGTTCTTTAAAAAGGAACATTCAGCGTGGAAATCATCGTCAAGAGTGACGATACGGGCTGCCCTCACCAGTTGGCCCTTTACGACTGCTCGCTTCTGGTGGTGAGGATGACAACTAGAATAATGTAAGAAAGAGTTCGAATACGTACTCTTCCTATGAATTCTAGCAGTAAAATTCTGAAAACTCAAGTCCTTGTTTAACTGGATATCCAAGTAAGCTATAGCCATGGTACTGAATGTGAAAGTAAACTGTAAAAAGTGTGTGGACTTATTGAAATAGTCCACGACCTTATCACTAAGTGTACTGTCACCATCTAACAATATAAAAATATCGTCAAGGTAACAAGTGTAGAAAATGAATTTATCCTTAAATTCACAATTATTAAAAACACATAGATGTTCCCAGTTGGCCATAACTGAGTTGGCTATGTTTGCTCCACATAGGGAGCCCATTGCGACACCAACTTCAGGTAGAAATTGTCTGCAAACATAAAATAATTATTATCAAGAATCAACACCAAAAGTTCGTTGACAAGTAACATTTCAGTGTTTGCTGCTCCATTTATTTTCAAGAATTGGTTAACCCATTCCAAAGCTATATCATGTGGGATACATGTGTACAGATCTTTGACATCCACAGTAAGAAAGTTGTAAGTGGAGTTAAAGTCTAAATGATTAATTTTGTCAAGAAATGACCAGGAGTCCTTACATATGTGGTTGATCTTGCCTAGATACTTCTGTAAGACAGCATCCACAATTTTTGCACATGGATATGTGGGAGAACCCCTACCATCTAAAAGTGGGCGCATCGGAGTGTTGCAAATGTCTTTGTGTATTTTAGGTATTCCGAACAAGTGGAGGAACCTAGGATATGATGTACACATATAGTTAAAGGTGTTCTGGTTGATCCTACCCTCAATAAACATTTTCTCAATGCTATTCTTTATGATGTTATAAGCACCGTTAGTCTCACATCTTGAACTAGGGAGGTAAGATGGACTGTCCAATAAGTGTAACATTCTTGCTTTGTAGTTATCACTATCAAAAATAACTAGACCCCCCCACCCTTGTCTGGTTTACAAATCCGAATGTCATACAATTTGATAAGATCAATGCACTCCTTTTCTGCTTTGGAACCATTAACAAAAGTAGGAAAATTATGTCCTGGCTTAAATTTCTGACGAATGTCTAACTCACACATTTGTTCGAAAACGTTTTAACAGTGGGTGTAATGGTGGATTATAAACACTAGAAATTCTGAAAGGGTTATTGTTTATACTAATGTTGCCGCCCATCATTAAATTAAAATTAAGTTTCCTCGTGAACAGTTTAATATCAATTATAGTTTTAACTAAGTCCAGTCTCTGGGAGGGAACATAAGTATAACCCTTTGAAAAAGCTCTACTTGTTCTTGTGTGATGGTTACTGTAAACATCAACGAAGGAGTCAGATAAATTATGTTCACAACTTAAAGAAACAGAAAAGACAACATCTACTTCAGGAAGTAAAACATTAATAACTTCCAGTGGAGAAGCTAGTTCCTGTATTGTTTCAAGTTCCGTTTGCCAGTCTGATTCAGTCTCGTTGATGTTTGTTTCGGTCTGGCTCCTAAAAAATTCTGGTTGTTAGATCTCAAGTTGTAATGACCTGACCCATGGTTATTCTGTACCCTTTCAGACCTTCTAGGGTCATCCTGTAGCCCAGCATCTGTGAGGACATCATTAATCACAGTACAGTTTTCTGAAAGAGGCTGGTTGTTGTCGTAATTATTGTTAGGTAACAGTTGCAAAGTATTATTGTTGTTAGAAGTGTGAACTGAACTCGATGGACCTTTCCAGACCTGAGCTTGTGATGGAGTAGGGTAAGCTGTTCCCTCATTATACGCCTTCACGTCCCCATCAATTTTCTTGGTCTTGTTTTTCCTAAGCTTGTCAAGATATTGATCAATGCTAGTAAACATTCTGCTATATTCATATTTATAGCGGAAAAATTCTTGGTCTAATTTTATCTTAGCATCCAAATCTGCAACTTGAAGACTTAAAGTTTCAACTAATATAGAATAATGCTTTATCATTAATGTTAGTAAATCTGAGCCCTGCTGCTCAAATAACATTATCAAGTCCTTATGGAATGCCGAATTTGCTACCAGACCAGTAGGATACTGGTAGTGCCTAAGACCTTTAGGGACGATTTTACATTTGAGACACTCTTGAAAATAAGATATTTCAAGTTGTGTCTTTTTCAGTTTAACTAAAAGATTGTCAAGTACCTTTAAATTGCAAGTTATATCTATATACTCACAGTCTCTCAGTATTCAGTTGTTTCGACCCTTCAGGTGTCATAGAGAAAGAAAAATTGTCAGCCATCCAGTTCTTTATATCCGGAAAGTGAAACTCCCTGCTGCTCAAATAACATTATCAAGTTCTTATGGAATGCCGAATTTGCTACCAGACCAGTAGGATACTGGTAGTGCCTTAGACCTTTAGGGACGATTTTGTGTTTGAGACACTCTTGAAAATAAGATATTTCAAGTTGTGTCTTTTTCAGTTTAACTAAAAGATTGTCAAGTACCTTTAAATTGTAAGTTATATCTATGTACTCACAGTCTTTCTCAGTAGTCGGTTGTTTCGACCCTTCAGGTGTCATAGAGAAAGAGTGACTGTGTTCCAATGACTAGGTGATCAGCCAAAAGTGACTTATAGGAAAGCTAAAAACCTTAAAGTATTTTTCGAACAACAGAAGCAGGGCCCAAGTAGATATGCAGGTATGTACAAATGTCAATCTTGCAATTACTGCAAATATATTATGGAATCTAACAGGTTCAAGGTAGATGGCCAAGCTTATAGCTTGAAGCATAGAGTTAATTGTAACTCTAAAATGATCATTTATTTAGCCCAGTGTCAGAGTTGCTTAGCATTTTACATTGGTAAGACGGAGAGACGTCTCCGTGATCGTATTTATGAACACATCTATGCTATTAGAAAAAATAAACATGAAAATGCTTTGGCCAAACATGTTTCCTGTCACCCGGACCACAATTTTAAATTTACGGTGATAGACAAGGTCATTCAGAACCCAAGGGGGGTCCAACTGATTTAAAATTGGAAGAGCTTGAACTCACTTGGCAGATTAGACTGAATGCGTACAACGTCCCTGGTTTAAATGAAAGATGCTCTATTAGCAGTATCTTAAAGATTAAAAGTTTAGCGAGATGAACTTGCTAGATATCATTTTACTTTAAGTTCTTACTTCTTGTTTTTAATACTTTAACTTTTCTACTGTTATTGCTATTGAGTTATAGTTAGTTGCCTTTTTAGCATTTAAGTAGGGGGTATAATGTGTATAACAGTTTGTACCGTAGGTAGTTTTGTATGGTTACTACTTCCTTAAATGTCAATTAGTATTCCACTTTTTGATTGTTTCATTGAGCTGACACCTGCTTGTGTATATAAGGTGGATGTTATTTGTAATCATTTGTCTGAAGAAGTTTGTGCATGCCACACAAATGAAAAGCGCTTTACTTTATTTTATTAAATTTACTATTTTGCCGTCTAAGTGCCGCTTACTTTGTCCTGATTTGTCTTTGCATTTAATAGATATAGGTTCGGTTAACACCCTCTGCTGGAAACTATTGGTCTCATGGGAGGTTTAGTTTAATTCTTATGAATTCTGAGAAGGCCATGTAGTACTGGAATAATAGGTTTATCAACCATAACAACTTATAAAGTTCATAGTTAATCATTCTGGCCATAAGAAAATCATACAGATCACCATGTACACTGTGTATATTTATTTACCTTGACATTTTTAATCAAACAATAGGTCTTAGAGTCAGATAAAATTTCATTCATACTTCTAATAGTGAGTTCTATCCATAATGACGGCCACACCTCCTTTGTCAGACGGACAAATTTGATTACCATAGTTATTACGTACTTCCAACAAGGTTAAATGCTCATCATGAGACATATTATAGAAATTCTGTATGTGTGGAGCATTAAGAGTATCATGCAGTTTGCCCTCTCACAATTTCAAAAAGGCTTCAACAGAAGCACAAAAAGGAGGTGTATACGTGCTAGGTTTCCTCAAAACAGAACCTGATCTATCTTGTACATCATTACCAAGAAACATGCTACTTAACATAACATTCCTTGCAAACATTCTAGGACTTTGGACAACATCACTAAATTAAGAGCATGTGGCTGGAATAAAATACAAACCTTTATCTAAGAGCGAACTTTGTGCAGCCATTAAAGGAACATTGGAGATATAGACTAACGTTCCTGTGCTCGATTCCACAATGTCTTGTCTGGTTGAGGGAACCTTCTTTCTCTTGTTCATTCTGCTTTCACCCCCCCCACTGGATGCACCTGGTGGTTTCATGGAAAATGGTAATTCTGGAAAAGCTGAAGGGGAAAAAGAAGTAGTGGCTGCCATCAGTTACTTGCATCGGGCCCCAGGTTCTAAGCAACTACGGGAATCAACATTGTGATAAGATGCAGCATGTATGTTGTCTATTAAAGCAGGTCATGTCACCTCAGAATTCATACTAATAAGAAGAACTGTACCATATTAGTAAGAATTCTAAGGTGACATGACCTAGTCAAAAGTGAATCCTTTTGAGCTTGACAAATCTTTGGGAAGGTTAGATTCCTTAAGAAGAGATCCCTCTCTAAATCAGTAGTTTTTAATTTCTGTGGGCTATACAAGTTTTGAGTATAAATCTTCGAAAGTTTTAATAATTCCTTGATTAGTATTACATGTATTCCCTTGGAATTCAATTTCAGTTAACATGGGGCCCTTGTTGTTTACATTAATTAACCTCCCCAATAATTTTGATGGACTTTGTGCCCAATCTGAATATTTGGCTAGGTTTTCATTTCTGAGAAGTAGAATTGTTATGCATGCATAATATACAAGTCTTTTTTCTTCTAGCAATGAGTTTTTTTTTTTTTATTCATTTATTTTGTTTATTTTATCTTTAATTCTGGTCTCTTTCTCTTTGAATATTTTTTATAGTATGATGCTTTCTTTATTAAAATTCCCCTGATTTTAGCTTTGCTTGCTTCCCATTGTATCCTTAACACCTGTCCTCCACCTTGTATCTCCGAGGAGCAGGTCTTAAATGTCCCCTCCAAGGCCAAAAACAGCCTCTGTGGGACCAGACAACATCCCGGGCTGTGTTCTACATGGGTTAAAACAGGAATTAGCATCACCAGTAAGCACGGTTTTCAATCACAGCCTAAGCACTGGCTTCATCACAGTGGAATGGAAAACAGCTACCTTCATCCCTTTGCACACCTCGGACCCCAGGAACTACTGACCCATTAGCCTGACTGGCCTTATCTGAAAGGCCATGGAACAAATCATCATGGACCTTATTAACAAAGATATAGAAAATCTCCAAATGCTCTGTATTCCCTTGGAATTCATTTTCAGTTATCATGAGGTCAAAAGACTCACTTTTGACTAGGTCATGTCACCTTAGAATTCTTACTAATATGGTACAGTTTACATTAACCTCCCCAATAATTTTGATGGACTTTGTGCCCAATCTGAATATTTTGCTAGGTTTTCATTTCTGAGAAGTAGAATTGTTCTGCATGCATGATATACAAGTCTTTTTTCTTCTAGCAATGAGGTTTTTTTTAATCATTTATTTTGTTTATTTTATCTTTAATTCTGGTCTCTTTCTCTTTGAATATTTTTTATAGTATGATGCTTTCTTTATTAAAATTCCCCTGATTTTAGCTTTGCTTGCTGCCCATTGTATACTGTGGGGAATATCCGTCAGTGTTAGGTCATTCTCAAGTTCCTTTAATATATTATTAATTTCCTGTATTACGTCATTTTTCTGTAGCAAGTTTGGGTTTAGGAACCAGTTTATGCCCCCTTCATTTAGATTAGGATCACTAGGCCAACTTATTTTAATTGCAATCTTCGTTCGAGTGGTCTGAGAAAAGGTTCTGTACAGTAGTTTATTTGCACCTTGACGAAAATCTCATATATCAGAAAGAAGTCAAGTCTGTACTATGATTTATAGCACTGAGAATAGTATGTGAATTCTGCTGATGATGGATTTTTGTTCCTGCAGCAATATTGGTCAAATAAGTTAAAGTCTGTTATTAGGTCATTTATCCCTAAAGAGGCATGGGTGTTATAAGTATGGTATCAGTTTTAGCATCCCAGTCACCTCCTACAATATACTAATAGTATGAAAACAAATAACAAAAAACAGTAAGCACACTTCAGAGATCCAATCCAATGACAGGCAAGGAAACCCACACTTTAATCCAGCAAGGAAGCAACACAAACAGTATTAACGCTTAACTTTATTCACCGCGTTTTCGTTCAAACCACAGCAGACCATCAGATAATCACATAAAAGCACACTGTTATATTTATGCAGTCAAGAACACTTAATTATCCTATTAAAATCTCTAATCAATCAATAAAAGTCCTATTTGAATAGTTAAAGAAATATCACATTTTAGTAAAGAAATACATCATTCTGTTCTAATACTACTTGCACAAATAGTTAAAAAACTTGAACTATAGCACCTTGTCTGTTAAAAAATTAATAATAAAAACATATAAGTATTGAAATAGAAAACCTAAATAAGCTAAAATCTGTTACCTAAAAAAATAATAATTTAAAACATCCAGAAGTAAAAACATACTTAAACTGATTGTACTGGAATAAGAGCTCCATCTGGTGACCAAAAAGTCCTATTGCAACAAGACAAAAACTTTCCAAGAAAAGTTTAAACCATTTCATAACAAATACAATAAACCATTACAAAAGGTAGGAAAAAAAACTTTGCTAACAGTATATATGATAAACAATTTAGAAGCCATCCAATCAAATAAGTTAAAGTTTTGTCGCTCTTAATTTTAAAAGAGGGGCAACTAAAATGCACTCATTAAGGCCAGGGGGTCTACCTGCAGCAAGGATGACTTGCCAATATAATTCCCTGCATTCAAGACGTGTTTCCCACAGTCCACCTCTGACATCCACTACCACCTTTTCCAAAACAAAAAAATAAAAACTTAGTACTATTGCACACCACGGTGTGTTTATATAATGCATTCTTTTCATTTAAAGTTCTAATATCATAATGTTCGTACATGCGTTTTTTTCAATTTACGCTCTGTTTTTCCTACATAGAATGCACCACAAGAATCACATACAGCAAGATACACAACTCCAGTTGTATTACAGCTACTAAACACAGCACCTACAATTTCTCTACCCCTACACTCTAAAAAGAGTTTGTCCTTGTTCATCACACAGACACACTGCGAACACGCCCCACACTTAAATGTACCCTTTCTTTTTGTATGATTCAACATACAGGGCAATTTCTCAGTTTCAAACATTTCCATTAAGTTTCTTCCTTTCCTAAAAATAATCCTCAAGGGGACATTACCAAATGTTCCTAGATTGGTTAGTTCCATATATCTCTCCCATCCCTTTCTAATAATATCCCTAGACATGAGGGAATCGACATTATACTCCATGGAAAATGCCCTAGTAAACTGACTACCAACAGGTCCATGGTTGTTAACACTTAAGGTTAACACTATTCCCCAAGGGGAACATTTTTCATTCCTTGAGAAAATTATCTCACTTCGAATCTCGTTTAATAAATTAGGAGGATATCCCCTGTCAATAAACAGCGCCTCCAAAAGATCACATTCAGACATAGTCATTCAAAGTGGAGGTCATCCTGCTCACCTTGATAAATTGTCCTCTAACAATACTTTTTTCTGAAAGAAGGGGTGTGCACTCTTAAAGTGTAAATAAGAATTGGAAAAGGTTTCCTTTTGGAACATCTTAGGTTTAATACCAAAATTTATTTTCTCAATAGTAACACCTAAAAAATTCATCTTATCCTGAGAAACGTTACTAGTAAACTTAAGGAATTCAGTAGTGGTGTCCAAGTAGTTAAAACACTCATTCAGCCTAGCCCTTATATCAGTCCAGAATATTACTATGTCCACAAATCTTTTATAGAATGACCAACATGTCTTAAATTCTGAATCCAAAATAAATTTCCTCTCCCACCAGGATAAAACTATGTTAGCATACATAGGGGCACAATTTGCCCCCATAGCTACGCCCTTAATTTGGTGGAAAAATTCCCCACCAAAATAAATGAAATTGTTCTTTAAAACAAGTTCCATTAGATGTAGTACCACATGTAAATCGTCGGCCTTAGAAATCCCCTTATCGACCAAGGGAGCTTCCAGCCACTCAAGACCTGTCATGTGGGGAATTACAGAAAAAGGTCTTTGATGCCAACCGTGACAAACTCAGTTCTCTTAAAAGGTTCAGTCATGTCAACAGCCGTCAAGAACTCCCATGAGTCCTTAAGGATTTGCTTTTCATTACCCCATATAACTTTAAGCTTACTATCCAAATACTTAGCCAAAGGGGCTGTCTTTGAACCCTTCGCTGCCACTATAGGCCTTAAGGGGGGATCAACCTGGTCCTTTTGGACCTAAGGGATACCAAAAATAGTAGGTTCTTTATATTTATCATTGCACAAATGATTAAAGGTGTAAAAATCAATTAGCTTTTCAATAAGTAGGTCCCCTAGAGACATGTCAATTTGTTTATATGCAACATTAATTTAATTCTTAGAGACTCTACTATAAGTGTCTAAGTCACCTAAAATGTCCAGCATCTTGGCATCATATACCACAGTGTCCATAAGGACCATTCCCCCTCCTTTGTCGTGTTTCATCACCCTGATGTTCTTATTAGCCCTAAGGTTGTATAAAATCCCCCACTCATTCTTAAGATTAATTCTACTTTTATTGCTAGGGATCTTTCTTCATAATTCCTTCTCAACTAAAAGCTCAAAATGTTTTAAATTGAGGATGAAGCAGTGGGTTAAACTCACTTTTATTCTTAAGAGTACTCGTATCCATACTCCAAGGGGGCCCTTGGAACATAACTTCTAAATTAACTTTTTTTACAAACATTTTAAGATCCATTAAAAGCTTGGTCAGGTCACATTTTTTATTTGGGATGAACTTTAACCCTTTTGAAAAAAGGCTAAAGTGGTCAACAATTAAATTAACATTACTGTAATTAAAAATGTTATAATTACTTTGTAAGTGTATTTAGAATTCACAACTGATATACCATCGACTTGTGATGTTAATATCTCCCTTTACCCAGTATACCCCCCTGCTTGCCCCCTCGAAAAGAGGTCTGGTCTAATAGCTTGGAAATCTTGTTAGAATGTTATAGACTTCCCTGATACAGTCTTGTTTTGCACATAGACTATACATGTTCAAGAAAAGAAGCAGTTTCTGTAAACTAGAACTTTTAATTGAAAAATAGCATCTTCCATTTATATCTGAGTCCTGATGTATAATCGTCCCTTTAAATGAATTTTTAATTAAAATAGCCACCCCCTTACTATTTGTTTCACTACCTGATGCTGTTATTATTTTTATCCATTGTTTATCCTTCTCATGCCTCCAATAATTCTTTAACGAGTCTCTTGTATGAATATAACATTTGTTTCTGACTTAAATGCTAAATGCATAAAAGTTTCCTTTTCTTCTTATCTTGTATCCCTTTCACATTCCATGAGTCAATTATCTTGTTTTTCTTAGTATTTTCTTTTTAATACTAATTTGTTTAGATATCTTCTCTTTATATTCGCATGAATAACATTTGTTTTATTGTGAGCAAATATGTCCATATTCATGTAGCACTTAACTCTTCCAGCTCTACCCCTGTGGCTGCCCACAAAACTACATAGTCCAGAAGAGAATAACAGTTTACGACCAAGAGGTATGGTTCATCTTTTGCAAATTAGAGTTAGCCATCTCTTGATAACTCTAAATAATAAGACACTAAACATTTTTTTACTATCACTCTTTGACTGTTCTACTATTTTTTAGAATGTATCTAACTATATGTTTTTCACTGTAGATGTGTGTACACTTTTCACTGTGATCCCAAATTCTGAAGGTGTTGACCATGTAAGGCTATTTTTAATTCACCATAGAGAATGCTCACAGGAATGTTTTCATCTCATTTGTTTTTTTGCTTGATCTTATGGTTGTTTCTACCTTCAACAACTAGACATAGCAATGGGAACACCTTGTGCCAACAGCTACTCTATCATGGTGATAGCACAATGGGAGGAGGAGGAACATGTGCTTAATATCAATAGTATTTCATCATACGTTAGATATTATATTGTGGGATGGAACATTATATCTTTTGCATGAATTTGTTCATTTTCTGGACAGTAGTACAACTTTTCTTCATTTTACTATGCATTACTCATACAAAGCGATAGATGTTTAGGTGTTTGCATATCTAAAACTGTTAATGGATCTACAGAGATGACATCCATGTATAGAAAACATTGCAGGAAGAATGGTCCTCTACATTGTATGAGCATGCACCCTAAACATATCTACCCTACTGTAGTGATAGGACAGTTTCTAAAGGCATTTAGGCTACATACAGATAATTCATGTTTAGATCAAGCCTTTGGTAACTTACATTGTGACTTTTTGGAAAGGGGGTATCCATCCATTGTTATTGATAGATTGCTCGCTGAGGTCAGCGGGGATGGAGATGATAGGGCAAAACCTTCTTAGTCTAAAAAGAGATTTAAATATTGATATATGTTGTAAATGCCAACATACAGATAAACTAAGGTTTTGCTGACATATTCGAGTGACATTAAAATTTCATATAATATCATAAGGAATATTGGCCTGTATTAATAATTGATGAGAAAGCCAGAGATGTGGTGGGAGATAAAACTAATTCTGTTTTAGAAACAACTTATCCCTTAAGAGGCAACTGTGCTATGGAAGAAATAGGCTGGGGAATAGTGATAGTAATAGGTCTGATAGGACTGGCACTTTTCCTTGATGTTCATGTAGTATTTGTAGTTCACCTTTTGTTGATAAGCCTTTTATCCATCCAGTTACCAAAAGGCAGTTTGTACCTAGATTTTGCACTGATTGCAAAAGCACAAAACTAGTTTACTTTGCTATTCGCAATGAATGTCCTAGTTTTTCTGTAGGAAAGACTAATCGCTCCTTAACAACGAACACTTGAACACTTGAGGGACATATGAAAACAAGATATAACAAATGCACTTACCAAACATGTTACTGCCAATGTCAGTCATACATTTCGTTTTTTGGTGCTGCAATTGATTTATGATGATGTAAGGGGAGAGGACATTATGAATAAAGTTGAGTTTTCAGAACTGAATTGGATAGTTGTATTACAAGCAAATGTTTCCTGGTTTAAATGGTACTATGTCTTTAAAGCTGGCTTTAAAGGCTCATAGATTATTTTACTGATTAATGAGAATTGCTTTACTGTTTAATTGTTTCTAAATTTAAATGTGCTGTTTTACTCTGGTTTTATTCTGTTTGCATGGTGTAATAAAGCGCCTTAGTGTGTTGAAGTGCTAACCTATTAAACTTTTTATACTGGCTGTGTTTGGTTATTTTTTTGTATTTCCAATTCAGTTGTTTCTTTGTTGCTGAACCAACCTTTAACCACCAGGTTTGCTTCTTTTATATTCAAACATAATTTTTAGTCCATGGCTCTAACACCAGTTGTTTGTCTGAGTCAGCCCTTCCCGGAGAACATTTGTGTCAGTCCGGGATTCAATGACTGCTCCTAATTTGCAATCATCTGCTGGGGGTCCAGGTTTTATTTTCATTTCAAAGAAGACCATTTTGTGGTCTGATCTTACCAGGGAAGACATTACACTAGGGGGTGTGCAGCACTCTCCCATATTAGTGAGGAGAGATCCAGTATGGTTACACTGCTGGCTGGTGTGTTGACAATCTAGTCTAGGGAGTTTATATTTACAAAATCCAAGAATCTCTGTGCCTATATATTTGGTGTCATATAGGAGTGGGGTACTTAAATTCACACATGAATATGGTATTGGGTTGGACAGTGGGTGTTTCCAATATGTTTAAATACATAGTATGCATTTCCTGGTTCTAGAGGGGAGCCTATAGCTTGCAAGGAAGTGGTATTGGATTTTGTCTATGGTAATTTGAACACAGAGAAGCTGAAGTACATTGTCCTGTTTGACCAGCCTTGACATATATTTATTTTTTATGTAAATCAAGACACCTCCATCTTTAGTCCCTGTCTGTGCAGTAATTTGCGGAAGGCGTTATAACCTTGCACTGTTGGGTGTGCTCTTTGCAGCTTTAAACCATGTCTCAATAACTACACAGATGTCCGCATTCTCTATGGTGAACAGAGCTTCTAGGAAGTGGAGTTTTTTGCTTAGACTCCTAGCACTGAGTAGTAATACTACCTTTATATTTTCTTGGTTTTGATTTGCTTTGTTGGAATTACTTTCAGTTTGACATTGCCTAAAAAGGGAACTATGGAGTGTGATGCCCCTGCACTGGCCCAGTAATCAAGAATCCCTAATTCTCACCACTGGCAACAGTGGGGAATGTACACACTGGGAGGATGACAAGTACATGCACAGTAAAGTGCAATTTCCCTTAAGACCACACAGAGATCACTGCCAGTCTGGGGCTGGTTTCATCTTTCTCTAGATCCCAAATTAGACTCCACATTGGCACAGCTATATGGTAGAGATCTAAGCTTATATGGTAGAGATCTAAGCTAAGTGGCCAAAGCAAGATCTCCAGTACCCTCTCTGTCCAACCAGTGCTTCGTGTCACTGCCCAAGTAGCTGACACACACACTTTTTCAGATTTGATTTATATACAAACACCCCCCCACACACACACACACACACATACACTATTTCCCCTGGGAAAGGCTGGCACAGGTTTACTACCTATGCCCCCTTCTACCCAGACTATAAGGTGTTTCTGACTGCCACCAGCCACTCTTTATCTGCTACTTTAAGGCCTTTAAAGGGTGTCCAATCCTACTGTGTAATGTTGCTATTAATCCAAATGGTAGTTTGACCAAGTGCCAGGCTATTAGGAGTGGCCTGTACAGTGCCACCAAACAGATATGCCAGTACTTTAAGAGCATAAATATCTCTAAACAGACCAGCCACAATTGAAAGTTTTAAATATATTTAATAATAGATAATAAAATAACAAGACTCAGTAAGTAATCAGTTATATCAGAGTTCAAAATCACAGGAAATATTTAAAACAACAGTGCAGGACTGTCAAAGATAAATAAAGAAAACATCTAAGCTATACTTTACTATATTCTTGTCTGAATCTAAAAAAGTTACTATGCCTTAGAAACCTACAACAAAGCAAGTGCAGAGATGAGTGGATGTTCCTTTTAGATCAAAGACAAAATACAAAATGCCCTGTTTCTCTCTCTCAGAGAGTTCTTAAATTAATATGAAATATTACCGCTGGATTAGCTTGGATGACATCACTTTTTGTCACCTGACTTTAGTTCCCAAGCTAAACCCCAAGTGTCAGAAACTACCAACATTTAACATATCTTCAGATGTCTGCAACTGCTAGAGAACATAAAAGAATAAAACACTTAAAGAACAACGCAGAGAATCCCCTAGTGTAGACATCCTGTCTCTTTGTTGACTAAAACTGAAAAATAGGAAAATTATGCTTTAAGGAGTACCAAAAACAAATGACTTCAAAATAATGATACCCTGGGTCTATGATACACAATAAGCTCCAGAGCCGGAAAATAAAAAGAATCTTTATTAAAACAATAAACATTAAGCGCTTTTTTCCCTTTTAGCGGTTAACAGGACTTCATCAAAACAGTTATGTTTCAGTGAAACTGAAAAATAACTTTTATAGCCCAATCGTAAAACAATTTAATTTCAACTATTTTCTTGAAGTTAAACCTCTATGTTCTAGTTCCCACTGTTAAAGCATATACATTTACAGAATTACAATAGTTTATATACATTTCTGTTCTAAGCCAGCATGGCATGCTCTAGTTTTGGGGTCTGCAACCTGCGGCTCTGGGGCTGCATGTGGCTCTTCCAGCAACACACACACAGACAGACACACACACAGTGATCAAGTGACGGACTTTAAATATCGCTCTTGAAACTTAGAAACTTGCTAGAATAACACGGTTTCTGCTGCCATGCATTCCACACAAAATTAGTGCAATCAAGCGATCCCTTGGCAACAGCAGCATCTCCTGAAAGGTTTCCATACCTTTCATACCTCTCAAAGTCTTACCACAAGAAATCTGGACAGACCCACAATTAAAGGGGAACAAAGAAACAAAAATAGGGACAGATTTAAATATTGCTCTTATAAACTTAATTCTTTTATATTTAATATAATAAACTATATATACAACTTTATACGCTGTGTTATCTTCATTTTAAGGGTCAAATAGGTTTTGTGGCTCCCGATGAATTTCATTTGGTGGGAGAGGGGCCAAAAATGGCTCTTTTGATAGTGAAGGTTGCAGACCCCTGCTCTAATTACAGTAAATAACTCAGTAAATAACATACAGTTCTAACACAGTTGTAGCACTAGCATCTTACATGAAACCTGCTGGCATTCACAAATGACACAACCACTTACAAAATTCCAGATAGCCAGACTGGCAGTATCTTCTTCTGTCACACTTCTATATAAATCATATTAATATTCACAAACTACATATAATTTTTTACAAAATTCCAGATACCTGGGCTGGTAGTATCTCCTTCTGTTACATTTCTATATAAATCATATTAATATTCACAAATGACATAAAATTATTTACAAAATTCAAGCAAGCTGGGCTGGCAGTATCTCCCTTTGTCACATTGGGGAAGACAATGTTTTAGCAAATATTCAAAAGCCTAGAGGAGAGAGGTACAGACCACCCCTGACAAAGCAGCACGGTATGGTGACCATCTCCTTCTATGCTGACAAATATTGCACCCCCTTAGAATAACACCAGAAACTAAGCCAATTATTAAAGTCAGTCATCTTTTGTTCATATTGGAGCATCGTACTTGAAGGTAAAATTCTGCTCAGTGCTAGGCTCATATCAGCCAGGGGCACATATTACGAGATCCACATGAAGTCTCTCTTCATATAGTCTAGGGACATACATCTCAGATCATTTACACCCACATGGACTATGACTGAGTCATACTAGTACTTGTGGTCCAATGTTGTGGGTGTGTCCTTAATGCTGTGGATCCTAGCCCTTGATAAGCAACTGACTGACTTTCTCCTTACTCAGCCTGGTGAGTGGGACCTCAGTGTGCCTCACAATGGAGTCTTCAATGATCAGAGTGGATTGTGTGGCGGCTTGCCTTATGGGCTTAGAATTAGAGGCTCTATGAGATGTGGCTGTATGTGCTGATGTGTGTATTTTTTTGAAAAAGTACATTTGGGCTACTATGGGCATTTGTTATGTGTACTTCATTTAGGAGGTCTTTGGGGATTAGGAAGTTTACATTTAAGTGCCTCAGCATATGTGGGTCTATATGTCTGCTTTGAATTGTGCGAAATGGGTGCAGTATGTGCACTGACAACCTTACTGACATTAGGACAGCTTTGCCTCTAATAACACTGTATAAGTACATCTCTCTCATACCATATCAGTTTGTTTGAGAATTAACTGGTTGTCAGTAAACATGAGGCAATTTCTACATTCCCTCAGGAAGTCCATATCCACCAAGCTGGTGATGGGAAAGTTCACATCCATGGCAACAGACCCTTTTTATTAATTAGACAGCTGGAGTGAGAATATAAAGCAATGTCAGGAGTATCTGGTTTGCAACTGTAGGGGCAGTGTTTCTCACTTCAAACTAGTTTTCCTGTGTGCAACTTGGCACTGGTGAAATTTAAATCATGCTTTTGCAAGAAAAATATCACTCAAAGTGTCTGTGTCTATTCACTACACTGCACTGCCAAACATTTGAGGGGAAAACAATAAGTAGACTCTGATGATTTGTGGATGAAGTATTTAGGCAGATATTCTGAAGTTAGAAACAAATTGAGCAGTACTTACTGAAAACAAAGAATTAGCTTGTCAAGAATAATGAAAAGAGGGGAGATGTGTGAATATCTACTGCTTGGCTACTACTAGTGCTGGTCTCAACACAGCTTTACTGTGCTGGGATGCGATGCTCCTTTGCTTCTTCTCTCATGAGAAGCAAAACATAACCACCAGTCCCAAGATAAGGAGCAGGCCACAGGCTGTTTGGTAATCCACAGTCTTGTCTCAGATGATGCAAGGGTCTGTGTGCTTGTTGTAGCCTTTTCCTGGTTGATACCTTGAACTGTGATCACACCAATCAGGAATGTCAAGCACAGGCACTCACTGCCCAATCAGAAACAGTCAGGAATCAATGCACTCTGCTTTTTCTCTCACCAGGAGCAAAACAGAAGTGCAAATTCCAAGCTGGCCCCTGTGAAGTAGTTATAAGGCTTTCTGGTGATAAGCAGTCTCCAGGAATTAATGTCCCTTGCTCCTTTTCTCACCAGAATCAAAACAAAAGCACTACTCCAAAGATGACTACCGAGAGGCAGAATATGGGCTCTCCAAAAATTGGTGGCCTTGGAGTAAATGTTGCAGACTTTAAAAGTAATATAGAAAAATGGGTTAATATCCTAAGACATGCAGTGTTAACTAAGCAGTTTGATATGAAAGAAGGGGTAATTAAGCTTTAGCTATCTAAGTGGAGGATACCGAGGAGTTTTTGGAATCTAACCATTGACAGGTGGTTGGGAATGCAGACATAGGCTCTGTGGTCAGCGACAAATGGGGTGATTGAATGACTCTAACTAGCAGTGGGCCACCATTGTAGAGTTGGGCAGTAAATGGCTGAATCCAGTGTGCTGGTTAGGATGGGGGGGGGGTCCATGCCCTGGCAGACTGTTGTGTGGTGGCGTATTCCCCTACACCCTTTACCACCATGCAGATATCTTTATGAACTGCAAACCTCAGCTCTGTACAGATGGACAGACTTGTGACTCAAGTAACATATGCTAGTTAGGGGCTGTACAAGGGTTTTAGGAGTTGTACCTTCTCTCTTATTATGCCTTTGCTGACCGAGTAAAGTGTGTCTAGCCTGAAAGGTAAAAAAGCAAAACCTTAGTGTAGTGCAAGTCAAACAACAGAAATCTTAGGGAAAGAAATAAATGTCAAGAAAAAACAAACATTCAACAAAAGTTTTATTTCCTTAAAGTGGCTCGATAAAGTCTGCTATCCCACTAGTAATGGAAATGTGTCTCATACTTTCTTATCCCCCAAATGTTAATTTGTCCATGTTGGTATGTATGTCTCACAATGGCTCCCCTGTTAAGTACATAATGCTTCATTCAGAAGCTGCAGCTGTGAATTTAATCTAACTGTATCCTCTCTTTTGAAAGGATGGATATTACCCGACTCAGAGATGTTAATACAGCTGTGCCTAAACAGACATGGCTTTCAGAGCAGATTCCAAGAAAATTTACAGTTGTATAGAAAAACTTCAGAGCCAGTGTAATTTAGAGCTGCAATGTGAGTGCTTTGGTAATATAAATGCAAATCTAAAACCAGCCACCTGTAGATCTTACTATTGATTAAGCCTGAAGTGCTGTAATTAGACTTTTTTTTTCTTTCCATCTCCCTCTCTCATTCTGTGAATAAACTGCTTGTTTTCTGCAGTACACATTTTCAAGTGCTATTTATAACAACTTGGAAGCACTTAAAAAAAATCAAACTTGGCAAAGAAACAGGTGTACAAGCAGTAAGTCCATTGTTTGATAGTGCTTCTCTTAAACAGGTATTATGTAAGTAAAACACAACACAAGAATATGTTTTACAGTGTCCGCATAGGCCCAGTTTTTTTAAGATACCTTCAGGAAAATGCAGTGTGCTGATTTTATTTTAATAATTTTTAAGGGAAAACACCCTCACATTGCTAAAAGTCACTGTAAGAACCCAGACTAATGGTAGGGGCTATACTGCAGTAGTTCTTCTAACCTGCTTTATGATCTCTTTCGAATCTATAAGTTTGGTTTGTAACCCACAATTTCTGAAGAGAAATCCTGCCAAGTTACTAAACCAGCAGGCATTTCCATCCCTGTTTTGTGGAATACAGATTGTTTTCTTTAAAATTATTATGTTCTGTGAATGCAGTCACTATTATAGTATACTGTTTCTCTGTTGTCTAGGTTCTCATTTTTAGATTCAACAGTGCCTTCCTGTGTTGCAAAGGTTAAGCATGAAAAATATCCACTGAGCCAACAAATGCATGCTTACAAGATGAATGAATAAAGGGAAAATTAAAACATTATACAAGGCAAATTATATATACAGATAATGTATATATTAAACAACTGCCCCAGCATTTATTTGATTTAAGTATGGAAAATCCCTAAAATGAGACCCCTTCATTCAGGGGTGCACCAGGGTTAAACAATTTGGTCAGGTCCATATGATATGTACTTTGACATCCATTTTCTGTTATGTATCCTGTTGTCTTTAAAAATCTGTAATATAAACTATGGCAACATATAAAACAGACTGACACAGACATGGTCAAGCTCACTTGGCTCTGTCGTGTATAGAGATGAATCACTGATTGACAGTGTGATGAACAGTGGGAAAACAGAGAGGGGCTAGAGGGAGTAAGTAGCTGATGTCAGTTCAACCATACAGAGGAGAGGCAGCAAGGCTCACTGTTACACTGACATCCAGTGAAAGTTGGTGACATGCACTGTAAACCAACAGCAACAGGATAATGATGCAGGTGAGCTCATCAAGTAGGTCACACTCTACCCGAGATGGACCTGTGTAACAGTGTGCATATTTAGGTGACAAGCATAGTGAATCTGTCAGCTGTCACAGGGTACCAAGGTGGGGGGGGGGGGGCTAGGGTTATACAGGAAAACTTGATGGTTGCCTGAATTACAGCCTCTCTCTCTTGACCTACTGGCTTTCACCTAAAGGGTAGAAGAAATAAGAAGCATGTTGAAAAAAGACATAGCCGAGTCACTCAGATAAAAACCCGCTGTCTGCTGTAATACACAGACACTCATCTTTCTGGCTAAACATAAGCAATACAAACACGGCTGCAAATGATACAGCTTTTGAAGCTAACTTTTTTTTTTTTTTTTTGCAATTTTTGCCCCTGATGTTTGCCAATCATCAGCCCCGTCCTGGCCAACTGACCAAGGCATTCCCAATTCCTGGACTGAGAGTTACCTTAGAGGGACCATCATTCAGACAGCCATGAGGAGTGGTTCTAGGTTCTTCCTTAAGCCCCACTTTCTCATATGAATGCTGTGTTAAACAGCTGAGGGTGCTATGCAGTGGAGTATCCTTGCTGGTTGTCCTTCAGTTACACAAGTGACATTGCCATCAGGCAGCCCTGTCCTCCTTGAACAATCACAGTTGTCCCCTACTCCAAGGGTGGGAGGGACATGGTGGGTGACAAGCAGGTTTGTTTCTCTCCCTCCCTGCTGCCTGGATCCCCCAGTGCCAGAGCTGCTAAATGAACCTGGTTTGCAGTTAGGGCTCCTCCTACATCTTGGTCAGAGAGCCAGGTGCTTTAAAAGCTAACTTTGCCGAATGACAGAAATTGTCATGCTCAGTACTGTCTGTACAGTGTCCAAAATAGCATTATTGCAGATGGCAGAATGTGTGAATTTACCCTGTAATCACAAGTGGGATCCCCAGTAGGTAAGGTGTTTTGCAAAGTCTGAGTTCCAGAAGTAAGAAAAGAAGAAAAAATATGTCAAGGTATTGGCAAACACTGATATTTCATCAGCTTCTAAGTCAGTCAGCAGAGTTCATCTTATGGCCACTGCTTTTGTAAACCAGATTGCATTCATATCACACAATTTTACATAGCTACAAAAATTTATGTTGTTCCCCCTTGTGTATAAAAACTATACTATCCTCTTTAGAATTCATGCAGACATGTCAAGCTGCCATTTTTTTCAGTGTCAAACAAATTTGTAACTGATTAAAAAGAACTGCTCTATGGAAATAGGTTTGTAGGGGAATACTAGGCAAACTGCCCTGAAGGGCCATTTTAAGCCTAGCCAATAACCCAGGGTCAGAATCAAATGCACCTTGTGTCTATGAGCTGAAGCCCGTAACCATTATGCTTAACTCAGAATGTTCTTCTACTTGAGCTGCATGTTTCCTGAATTTATCTAATTTGTCTGAGATGATAGGGCCATTCAGAAAAGCTTTGATATTATGCAGACTGCTAATCATTACAATATATCTGGATATATATATACATACATATACACACACACACACACACACACATATATATATATATATATATATATATATATATACATACAAACATGCACACCCCACACACACACACATATATATATATATATATATATATATATATTTTTTTTTATTACCACAATCGTTTTTTAACCTACTGTCACAGTATGTGGCTAGATCTGCATCTCATAAACATGATTTCACATATGCACAATTGTTTGAGATGCATAACTAGTCACTTTAGCTAAATTACAGAAAAGCAGGTAAAAAAAACACTGTGTTGCAATAATTAGCATTTTACATATGCTCTTTTTCCTGAATAATGCCTCCCCCACCAACCACACATATATGTTTACATGTAAATTTGGCATATCACTGTTCTCTGAAATAAGCTCCTGCACTGAATGTTTTTATTAAATCATCTCACCCTTTTGGCACTAATTGTAGAATTAAGTGCTGTTCAAACCTGGCAAACTGCTTTTCTGAAATACAACTAACTGCAATGTAGTACCCTTTTAGTACACTTGTTTTCTGGTAGTGCGATCATTAAAGTAAAATTATGCAGAAAATATTGCAATGAATCCATGCAGTAAAACTATGCATGTAGCTCTTCTATGCAGTGAAAACAATACCCAGAAGAGCGAGACTACTCATGGAGTGGTCACAGACCACACTGTATAATACCACAAGAATAAAAAACGGAAACTCATAGACTGATGCATGTAAAACATACAGCACTGCAAGCATTGATCAGCCTGTGCACATTAGCTTATCCCTTGGCAGGATGACACACAGCACTATCGAAAGCTATATATTCATAAAGTATTTATAACTGCAGTACTGTGATGTCCCCATAGGTAAACACCCGTCATATGCATAAAATGGAAGGAAAGGGGTGTATTGGAAAACAGGAAAAAGGGAAGAACAAGCACATGGCCACACCAAAAGAGAACATGTATGAGTGTACGCAATGGGGGAGGATGGTAATATTTTCTCTGGGTGAGGCTACCATTTATTTCTTTAAAAACAGAGAAGGGAAGGGGGTGAAAGGGAAAGCAAAATAGGGAAGGGAGGTTAGGTTTCTTCCACCAAAAGATAGGTAGATAACTGGATGGGCATCTACAAATACCCACTGGTATGACTGGCCTCTTGCTACTTGAAAAAGGAGGAAAGGTCTAAGGGTGAGTACTACAAGGCATAAATGGCCACTGGGCCCAGTTGTCTTGTAAAATTCTATGATTCTAAGATAGTGTGTAGAGGTGGACAGACAAACATAGACGAGAACAGAATAGACAAACGTGTTTGATGTGTACACACTAAGATGGAGAGACATGAGGCAGATGGTAATGAAACAAAGAATGTAGACAAATGTTAATGGGCAGAACTGGACAACACACATGGTATGGGGGTGTGACACATGAGGAAGTGGCACACATGGATGGCGTAAGAGCTGCAGTAGGCCAGCTAATGCCCTGGTCCAGAAAGACATTTCCATGAGATGAAACAAGCAAATGTAAGGAAAGATGCTAAAACAACAGATACAGTCAGGAGGCATTATCACAGGAGCTGAGTAGTCACTCCCTGTAATGGCCATGAAGTAAATAAAGCATAATCTTACTCTCTTTATGCTACATGCAAGTACTCTCTGGCACACACTAGTAGAAACTGTCATTCTTCCAAATCGCCTCTGAAAATAGTGTTCTCCTTATTAGACACAACATGGTTGCCTGTGACTCACACTTACAAAGAGTTTTCTAAATCACAAATACTTCAACAGAGAGCTGTGCATTTGGGCAACGTGTGTACTCACACAGGTCTCCAGCATGAGCTCTCAGCCAGGAGATGTAACGAGTAAGCATAGGCAGCAAGCTGTGCTTTATGTCATACATGCACAGCAGTAAAATAATGGATACATAGACATTCATGCAGCCTAGCCTAATATGTCTGCATGCCATAAAACAGGTATAAACTTGCACTGTTTTAGAGTACCACCATTTTACAACCTAAGCCACACAAAGTTTGTATGTTACATTGGATATATGGGTGATAGGAACAGTAGCAATTTCTGTTCTTACAAGAAGCTCTGAAAGTGTTTGGTAAGCTATTTTTGACTTCCCTCTTATGGATCTGTACCCTTCCACTACAATTCACATTAGAAAAGGACTAGTAATATGATGTGTACCCGCTTCAAGCTCCACATCCATCCTAAGCATTGCCTGTGCCCTCATTACTACCAAGACTGTAGTGATAATTGAGGCTGAGGTAGGGTACACAGCAGAGGAAATTATATAAAGGAGTCACTGAGGATACACAGTCCTCAACAGTCCAGAAAAAGACAAAAATAATCTTTGTTTTTCCACCTTTCCTGACCTAGAATAATCCCTAATACAGGTATTGCTGTATTCTGGACTTTAGAATAGTTCCTGTGTTGCTCATTTCCTTACTTGGATAGAAGGAAGCTTCTTTGTTCACCAGTGGGAGTGGGGAGCTTTGAGCAGCCTACCTGTCCCTGGAGGAGTGACCTCAGCACAAGATCTTGTTGTTTATTGGCCGTTTTGGGCTAATTCCTAGCTCTTTCAAGTCCCCTGTTTAAAACCCGCTTTGGCGTGGTTTTTGCGCTTGTTTCTGACTCAGCAAGCTCCTCATGGTCCTGCAGAGTGGTGCTAGCAGCAGAGAGGCCTGGTCATCACAAACATAGGGACTCTGTGTTCCACACCTGAGGTATACCCCTCACTGGTAAGGTCAGACCACAAATTAATCTCACTGTACATCCATATCCCATCCCCACCCCCAGCCAAGGTAACCGCGGTGAAGAACTTCTCAAAAGCAAACTTCACACTTCTCAAAACTGAGGTGGTATCCTTCAAAGCCCCTGGGCCAGAGGTAAACACGGCTCAAACCACAGAATCCTTCACAAACGCATTCTATGGACACCTACAAGAATGTATGGATTGTGCCATCCCAAATAAAACCAAGACTCACTCTTCCAAAGGCAGGAGACCTGTCTGGTGGACCCCAGCCATAAATAAGCTATACAACAAAAGGAGGAAGCTACTACATGATAAAGCAAAATCCCAAAAAGGGAAGGCATCTCTGATCAGTACGAGCAAGAAGCTACGATCCCTCATAAAATCATCTAAGGCCAGCTTCGAAAGAAAAATTGCACAAGATACTAAGGACAATCACAAGGCCTTCTTTAGTTATGTCAGGAACCTGGGAGGCAACTCCCAGATATGCTCCGAGTTAGTGCAAAATGACAAAAAATACACTGAACCAACAGACATTGCCAACATCCTGGCAGACAGATTCAGTGCAAATTTCTCCCCCCCTTTCCCCCCAAAAGAGCAAATCCCCATCCCAACAGAGAGTAACCTCCCAGACATCACAGATGATCAGGTGAGAGCTGCCCTCTCCAAAGCAAAAAAACACAGCATCAATGGGACTGGACGGTGTCCCGGGATGCGTCTTACATGAGCTACAAGATGAACTTAACCCTCACATTAAGTCACTGTTCAAGCTCAGCCTTACCACAAGATATGTACCCAAGGAATGGTGTACAGCAACGGTGGTCCCGCTCCACAAGGGAGGTGCCACAACGGACCCCGGAAACTATCGCCCTATAAGCCTGACTAGCCTGGTCTGCAAGGCTATGAAGTGTATCATCATGGAACTCATAAACAAAGATATTGGAAACCTTCAGACACTGGATCCTACCCAGTTCGGCTTTAAGGGCAGATCTTGCCTCTTGAACCTGGTCGACTTCTTTGAAACAGTTACCAGGGCCATAGATGAAGGGAAAGTAGTCCACGCAGCCTACCTGGACCTTGCAAAAGCCTTCGACACAATACCCCACTCAGGTATCATAAATAAGCTCACTAACTTAAATATCAACCCCTATGTCACAAGATGGGTTGCAAACTGGCTCAGGGATAGCACCCACATGGTCAGAATTGCAGGTGCCTTGTCAGACTCTAAACCAGTTACAAGTGGAGTTCCACAAGGTTCAGTCCTTGGACCTCTCTTGTTCGGTATTTATTTCTCTGAGGTACAGGCAAACACGGGAGGACTATGGCTGACCAAGTTTGCAGATGACTGCAAACTGGGTGCAATAACAGACTCTCCGGCTGACACAAGCATACTCCAGAAGGGTCTCACAGAGACAGATAACTGGTGCCAAAGTCACGGCCTGAAGCTAAATGCTAAAAAATGCATAGTCATCCCCTTTGGGAAAAACAAAGTGCCCACAGACTACCACATAGGAGGTAACACATTAAGTATGGAGGAAGTAATTAGGGATTTGGGGACCCAAGTAGATAGTAATCTCTCCTTTGACAATCACGTTGCCAAAGTGGTTAGAAAAACCTTCTATATAGCCCACCTCATCACGAGAGGTTTCACATCTAGATCAAGAGAGGTCTTTGTGCCACTCTATTCATCACTCATCAGGCCCATAATTGAGTACAATGCCCCATTCGGGATGTACCTTACCCGACACCTGCAGCAACTGGAAAGACCCCAAAAGTACCTCACTAAGAGGATAAAGGGACTCAAACAGATGCCCTATGCAGTTAGACTAAAGAAACTCCAGCTCTACTCAGTTGCTTACCGCCTACTCAGAGGCGATCTGTGCCTGACATATAAAGCCATATCCAACCCAGAATGAATGGACATGCTCCATCTCAAGAAATCCAAATCCCTTAGAGCTACATGTTCTAGAGACTTAAACCTGAGCACAGAAATAAATAGGACATGCTGGAGGGACAGATTCATATCCCAGAGACTCCCATCACTCTGGAACAAAATCCCAATCCAGGTTAGGCAGAGCCCCTCACTAACCCTCTTCAAGAGAAATCTTGACGAGTGGATGGGAGATCGAAAGTATACCCCCGGGATCTCTTCTGGGTCCCTGCTAGACAGAGGCAAAATAAACAAACCATAAAGGGACTATATTCTGTGACCTACTATTCATAGGCACAGTTTACAAATCTAAAAGGGTGGCGAAAGCCAAACACAGTCTGGCTAGGCTTATAAATGCCCTAGGGCAGATAGCCTAGTATCAACCTATGAACCTATGAACTGTGCCTGGATGTTTGCAATGCCATCCCCTGCTGTGGGAGGTCATTACACTAGGCAGGACAACTTATGAATAAACTTAATCAAGGTAACAATCTCACAGTCAGGCTCAATCCCTGCCAGGGGTCCACATGTCCTAGTGCAGCAGGCTTGCAGATCATCTCTGTGTAATGCATTCCCCAAGCTACTGCAGAAGGAAACTGTCAAACACACTGAGTACACTTCACCTAGAGACTCCTCTCTTTGCCTTGGGCCATGGTCATACAATAACATCAGCAGTATGCACCATTGTTCTTGACAGTATACTGTGTATATCCATACTGGTTGAACTGTACTGGTCAAGCAGTCATACAGCATCCATACTAACTGTGAGTAGAAAATACTAAGTTTTATAAGCATTGTTATCTGCTAGAAAGACTGAACTTCAGAAATATGAGGCAACATCCACCACATTCTCTGTTCTCAACTATGTCAACATTGTACTGCTTCTTGGCACAGCTAGCATGCTGAGGTAAACATCCATTGGTGGTCTGGAGTGCTACTTCTCACTACTGGACAACAAAGTTTGGATGCACAACATGCCACTGCAGACACACTCGCTGTGGCACCTTGCAAATTAATATGTTACAGTCTACACTAAACAGAGCTCATGGGATGCCACTTATTGCTTGAATCACTACCGTGAAATGACCTGTAGTATAGCTCTTGTACTGGTAGGCCACTGCTCTTTCGGAATATCACCTGACACATCTGTCAAAACTACTTAAATTCCTAAGATAAGGAAAAGGATGGATTCACATACAAAATGTCAGTTAAGAATGTGGTTATATATAGCTGACATATAAAACAGCACAAGAAGTCAGTTACTGCGTGGGAGGCACCAGTAAAGCAGCCTGGTGTACAAATGTGAAGTTCCTGACAGTTTCCCTGATGGAATTAAAATATATTCATAGGGGCTTTTGCTTTAGGTTATTGCATTGAGATATGTTATGTCCATTACATTCATACAGTGTCCAAAAATGAAGAGCTCTACCTTTATAGCTGGTACTTTAACAATTAATTTTATTTTAAACTTATTGTGATGAAGTAAACAATACAGACAGGTGACACAACAAGATGCCAAAAAATTTGGCAAGGGAGACACAGATCACCTATTGAAAGAAGACATCAGTGTCTCAACTCTCATGGTCTCATTTTGCACTTGCCATGTATTGCATAGCTTTGAAAATAAAACTTAAGATATAGTGTACAAGAGAAAAATATAAATGTGCAGTATGAAATAGGGTAACAGTATAAAAAACATATTTCAAGTAACTACAGTTACATTAAAATTGAAAGAGGAAATCTGAGCCTAGTGAGATGAGAATTCCCAGTGTCTTCTGGCAGTTCTAAATCAGGAAGGGAACAAAATTAATTTAAAGAGGTGACTGAGAAGTAAAACTTTCCTACAATGTAATACTTTAAACATCAAAAACTCATACTAAAAGTGAAACTTATGGACTACAAACAAGAATGAAATATTGACCTATTACATGAAGAGATAATTAACATTCTTAATTGATATGAGATCTAGATTTTAGTGTAAATTATACCTATGAGGTGTGCCATGAAAAATCACAAATGCACCATAACATTTTTACAAGTATTCTTGTCTGCACAATTTGTGCTAAGATGGTACACTTCTAAAAAAGAATGGACTTTTACATGACTTTGAAGTTTGATAAGCTGAATCATTTTTTTCCGTACTGAATATATTTAAATTTCCACATTCACAGACTCGGTAGCTTGATCAGTCACATGCTGTGTGTTTCTTTCATTTTAGTGGATTCCCTTAACATCTTTCAGTACAGCTACAGGTTTGAGGCTTTAAAAAGCAAACAAATTACGTAATTAGCATGGTTCAAAAGCTGCTGGAGTGATATGTTCAAATTTAGCAATATGTTCTGTATGACTCACTGTATCTTACCATTTGTTTTAGCTAACAAACTTACTAAACAATCAACTAAACTGCTTGGTAGAGGTAAAGAGCAAATGTCACAGAGGGGGAACAGAGACTGCATTTACAAGTTAACTGTGACACATGCTCAAATCCAAGAACTCAAATAAGTATTCATGTTTAGAAATGGAGTAAACTACACAAAATGCCACTAGAAAGCCTTCTGTCACTTCACGGTCATATGCAAACATAAGAGTTAATTTTTCAGTTGGTAAACATTGTGAAGATGCCACTGGGGCTGTTGAGTTTTTCATGTAAGCTCCAGAAATGCCAACCTGCAGTTAAAACAATTTTGGTATGGTAAACAGAAACATCTTGCACAAAACTATGACAGAGACGAATACCAGGAGACCAGTACTTTCCACAAATCACTGCCCAACAAATAGGTAACGTACACAGAAACATCAATAACATTGCCAGCTGTCAGATCAGACAAGAGAGCTGTATGTTTAGAAGTCAATAAATGGAGCTGGTAATATTTTTTACTTCCCATGGCCTAGTTCTGTCTCTGAATCCATTATTTTCCCTTTGCTTCAAAAAAAAATGATAAATTAACTTTCACAAAAGGCATAGTGACATAAAATTTAGTGCAGTTATAAAATATTTAAATACTAAAAGAAGAAAAAAACAAAACAAAACAAAAAGATTTGCTGTTTTAAATGCTCAGTGTCTGTATTTTCTTTTATATCAGCAGCCCTAACTAGCTTTGTACTTTTTAGAACTATGACAGGTCATTGACAGCTCAACTTGTCAAAACTTAATTCTCAAAAGTTGCCCTTAGTAACAATAAGAAGGTGTTTCTTCAGGTGGCTGTACCCCATTACTCAAAGCTCACTCACACCCCATAACTTAAATATACTAATTCAGAGGATGGACTGACAGAAAAAAGGGCTGATCATGTTCAATAAATGTCCATTATTTATGAGCTGAGTCACAGCTGAGCTGCATTCCTTATACCTTTAGACCATTCGTTTCTCACCTTTTCATCAAGCATTTTTTCTGTCATTTACAGCTGACTGCGGTTATTGAATTTGGATATTTGAATGATTTGAATTACATTTAATTCTGAAATGAGCAAAGAACTTGGCCTGAGTCTGAATTACACAAAGCACAAGTCACACCCAAGTGACAGTAAGGGACAGGAACAGCTGTATGCTGCTGTGATACTGCTTCGGTTAACCAAAGTATAGCAACATGAGCAGTTTAGCCTATACAAAGAGGTAAAAACAAATGAACCCTAGAGTTAAAACATGAGTTAGATTTTTACTTTTACACAATTAGTATATTTTTTGGCACAGTACACCAGTCTTCCTCTTAAACATATACATTATATATAGTATATACTCAGTCACAATGATACAGAAATTCTGCACTGTTGCATGTGAAAAATGTTGATAATCTCATGTCAAAATGTGAAATAAGGCTATGGCTTCAAATTATTACTTTGTTATGTACTAGAGGGATAGTTCTGAACCAGTGATAATTCAAAAGCTTTATGGAGTAATACAGACTGCAGAAAGCAGCAGCAGATAACGAACAACTCAGAATTCAGCACCTCAAAAGTAGGAAACATGAGCTACATGATTCGAGCCATTTCTAAAGATGAAGCACTGTATCAGTTAAATGTTTACTCTGTACAAATAGGACAATGTAGGGGAATATCATGAATATATAAAATAATGTGCAGTCAAACATGTAACAAGATCTCTGTTCACGTAACTCATTTATATTTTCTCCAATTTGCATAGTATTATCAGAAACTGCATCTTGAAGAGCCCAAAATAAGTATTATACCATGACCCCCCCAAAACGTGCACGCTGATTGGCCAACGTGCACATTGTAAATCGAGTTATACTAATGGAAAAAGGTCCGGTCGCCCGGACTTTTTTCCATTAGTATAACTCTACTTTTAAAACACTGTCTCGCTATGTTAAATGGGTTTAACATAGCGAGACAGCTTTAAAATAAGCAACGGAGATCTCTGTTGCTTATTTTAAAGCTGTCTATGCTAAACCCATTTAACATAGCGAGACAGGTTTAAAAATGCAACGGAGAAAGCAAGATCTCCGTTGCTTTTTTTGCTATGTTAAATGGGTTTAACATAGCGAGACAGCTTTAAAATAAGCAACGGACATGTCCATTGCTTATTTTAAAGCTGTCTCGCATGTTAAACCCATTTAACATAGCGAAACAGTAAAAAAGCAACGGAGATCTTGCTTTCTCCGTTTTTGCCCACAGCTCTGATGTACTGCGCGGGCGTGCAGTACATCAGAACTGCCGGATACCAGACATCTGCGGAAGGGCAGTAAACAGGCATTATACTATGCCATTATTTAAGAAAGTAATAGTTTCTTTTCTTAAATAATGTCATAGATAATAGCAATAACCACTTCTGGGTGTGGGTAATGCTGTATTTACCCGGTTGGCTTTGTTTGGTCCTCGGGCTTCCTTGGGACCAAACCACGCCAACCGTGGGTAAATCCAGCATTACCCACACCCAGGCGTGGGTTATTGCTATAATATCCCTTTTCATGCAAGTATTGACTTCCTTGAAACAGCAATTAGCCACAGGCAAGGAGAACATAAGATTGAAAGGTTTTGAATATACATGTTTCATATTAACAGCAGTAGTAGAAGGAGAAAGAGTTAGCAGGCTTGGCATTATTCAGTTCTCTTAGATGCCTTCTTGCTATTTATGACCTGTGTGATGGCATACACACAATGATAAGCAATACATAAATCATGAGCTGATCATTTCCTTCCCCCTCTGCTGTATTCTTGATCAACCTCCACAAGAAAAAAGGAATATTAACTCAACCACAGAGCACTTTCATTTATCTTTTTATAACAACAACAACAAAAAAAAAACTTAACTTGTTAACAAACTTTGACAAGACTGGTAAGCAAACCACAGGTTCTGCTGCTCTGCCACACTGTGTACATTAACAACTTTCTAAGGATACAAGAGGAATATTTAAACTATGTTCTTATTTTTGGTCCTTTCTTCATGTATTATTGACTTAGTCATTGACTCTTTCACTTAGAAATGGAGATGTACACATTCCCATGCAGCACTGTGAACCAAGAAATGGTACAGAGAATTATCTGGAAGATAACCAACTGGAAAAAAGTACCATTAAAATGTCCTGATGTTGCAGGATTTCCCTGCTGTTTTCTTCTATACTTTGTCCCACCCTTGCATATTTAATTGCAGTGTGACAAAACCATGGAGTAGTGCAGTCACTCCAGACTGATATACATTCCATTACCAAACAACATATTTTTGGAGAGTGCACACTACTGCAAAACATGCTATTCTGGCAATTTTTTATGTATATACAACCACTAATAGAAATCTGTCAGTGAGTCTGGCCCAATAGCCAGTGTGAGTGTTTTTCTCCATTACATCTGTAATAAGAGACTGACAGCTGTAATGCACAGTAATGCACATTCATGTATTCATGTTGCTTTGTATTTGTGGGATATGAGGCCATATAAATAAATCACATAAGGGGAAATCTGGTGGTGGAATGTATAAGTCCAGGAAGCTATCAAAAGAAAAAAAAATAGAAAGTTCAGGAAGAAGTATGTCATTGAAAGGGTGGATCAGGCTAAGAATGAATATGTTTGCTAAAAAACAAGCTGAGAGAGAGAGAGAGCAGTCCGAATGGCAAAGAGTAAGGTGTCAGAGAGAATGTGCCAGTTGCTGGAAAGTAACTCAGAAGACAGCACAAAGAAACTCTATTAGGTTGTAAGACAAACTAAAACAATGAGTAAAAGGGTCACACAGGTAAGCCAATTGGTTAAAAAACACAAAAAGAAAAATCTAGCAAAGCTAGACTTTCCACTTTGTGATACCATAAACCTCTTGCATCAGAGGCAATGTGAAATATATACAAATTACCCTTTAAGGATATCACCTGTTTCATCTAAATGGCAGTTCTGAATGCCCATGACTTTTTTCTTTGAAGTCTATCTATAGACAAATTTAGGCAAATAAAGTCATGTTTCTGCCTTCGTATGGCATCATCAGCACAGCATAAGAGGAATGTTTGACTTTTGGAAACACAGAGTTGTCATACCCAACTGATACCCATAAACATTAGGGTAGCTACAAAATATCCCAACTAACAAACTAAAACAGTGAGTAAAAAGGTCCACAGGAAAACAAATTGGGTAAAAAACACAAAAAGAAAAATCTAGCAAAGCTAGACTTTCCACTGTGTGATAATAGTTGGGATATTTTGTAGCTACCCTAATGTTTATGGATATCAGTTGGGTATGACAACCCTGTGTTTCCAAAAGTCAAACATTCCTCTTATGCTGATGATGCCATACGAAGGCAGAAACATGCATGTCTACAGCTAGAGGGGTTTGCTTTATTGGCATGGAGTTGTCCATAAATTGACTTAAAAGTAAAAGTCACAGACATTCAGAATTTCTATTTAGCTGAAAAAACTGATATCCTTAAAGGGTAATTTGCATATATCCCATGTTGCCTCTGACAAGAGGTTTAAGGTATTGCATAGTAGAATGTCTAGCTTTGCTAGATTTTTCTTTTTAGGTTGTAAGACAAAGAGGATGGTTATCAGACAACCTTCATAAGGGATGCCAATAACAATCTGCTCACCAGCTAAGAGGACAGCAAAGGCAGATGGAAGGTGCATGTCTATCAGTTTCTTAATGAAAAAATAAATAAATAAATGCACAGAAGCTGTGCCACCCCCATGCACAGCCTACTGTGAAAGAAGAAGGGGAACCCACATTAGAAGAAGTAAGAACACCACAAAGGAAAATGAGGTCAAAGAAGCCAGTAGGCAAAGATGAAGTCATGGCAGATATGATTGAGATGTTGGGAGAGTTAGGGGAGAAATGACTCCTGAGGATACTCATCACAGCATGGAGAGAAAGGCATATCCCAGATGACTGCATAAGCATTCCAGTGTCAGTGTACAAGAAAAAAGGGGACAGTCACAACTGTAGGCAGTATAGAGGTATCAAACTGCTGTCACACCGCATGAAAGTTCTGTAGGGGTGACTAATGCCAGAATATGCAGATTAGTAGAAAGAAAGAAATAAGGCAGATGAGCAGTTCAGATTCAGAGCAGGATGCAAACAACTAACACAAAGTTTGCAGTGAGACAGAGCATAGAAGAAGCTGAAGAGAAAGAGTCCAACTGGGCATTCTTAGACTTGGAGAAAACATAAGACAAGGTCCCAAGAAAACTGATTTGGTCAGTCCTGCAATAGTTCAAATTTTGAGAAACACTGGTAGAATCAGAGACGTTGCAATGTCTTCCTGCACTCTATACAGTTCCTCAATTTTTTACCCCATTCAACTCTTAAGGACTAAAAATATCCCACCACAGATGAAGGACTGTGCACTTCAGTTCTGATCATAAACACAGTGTTAGCATTCATTTTGAATGCCAGTACTGCACTATACCACACAGTGTGCTGAGGCACTTTGACAATAACAGCAGTATTAGCATTCAGAAACTGGATGCTGCTTATTGCTGATTGTGCCTCCTGACACCTTGCACTCAGAGTGGCCCAATTTTAGCTACTACTTTGGGCAAAATTAGTGCAGGCTATGCACAATGACCCAATCACACAAGTATGAACAGTCTTCTAACTCACAGACAGGCTGTCAGTGGAATGGGTTGGCATCATGGTTCAGGTCTAAGTTCACTACTGTTCATAGTGGTAATGGACTACATTAACAAACAGCACAGAGGGACAGATCAATAAAGCTGCTGTGTGCAGAATATATGGCACTAGAAACAGATTCTGAACAGGAATGTCTGCAAATGACAGGGGGCTAGAATGTAAAACTGAAGGCCCATCAGATGAAACTGGGACAAGACAGTGTCCACGGCAGCAAACGGAGCAAATCAGAAGAACCTGAAAATGAGAAAGAAGGGAAAATAGTTGAACTTGTTAACAACTTCAAATATCTGGAAGGGCTGGTCAAGGTGAAAGAAAGTCTGAATGAAGGGGTCAAAGCTAGAATCATAGGGACAGCAGCCAAATGGCACAGAATTTCAGGGCTAATGTGTGACAGAAGAATGAAATGAAAAGTAAGATGTATGAAACAGTGGTGCAAGCAGTACTTATGTACAGCTCAGAAAAACACACGTAGACTAACATGTTGAGGCACTCAAAAGCAATCTTTCTAAACAATAAAGATCACCTAGACTGCCTGTTGTCAAAGCTATACCTCAGCTATCCAAACAGCACTCAGAAAAACACAACATGACACCAAACATACTGCCACTCTCAGTGGAGCCCCAAACACTTACCCCTAAGGCAAGCAAACACACTTCCCAGGAGTCTTGTCATACAAGATTCCATTGTAAGATGTACTGGTGCCCCTATAACCAGGCTGAACAAGGAGAAGGTAACTGTTAGCTGCTCATCTGGAGCCAACTGCCAAATCACGCATGTACTCTAGTCATTATACCAAAGGTACCACTATGATTCCATCACAGTCCATGTAGGTGTAAATGACCTAAGATGCATCTCTCTGGACTGTATGAAGAGAGACATTATGGAGCATTGAGACTATGTGTCTCAAGCTGGCATGAGCCCAGCATTGAGCAGCATATTACCATCTCCCTTGATGATGCCACTATATAAGGAAAATGATTGATTTCAATAACTAGCTGTCTATCTGGTGTCATTCTAAGGGGATCAAATATTTGTCAGCTTGGGAGGACAAGTTTAACAGACCACATTGTTTTGCCAAGGACAGTCTGTACCTTTCCCCTATACGCTTTCAAATACTGGCTATTTTCCCTCTAGGCTTTCAAATACTGGCTAAAACTTTAAACACCCCCATAGTGACCTTTTTAGCAATGCCAAATTGGCAAACCTACTGACATAGCAAAATCAACTCAATTGAACCTCAGCATTTTATTATTCAATGCCAGGAGCCTAAATGAAAAACTATAATCCCTCAAAGCCCTACTCACACTTTTAGACCAGTAGCTAAACAGACAAGTGCTAAACGTGGAGGTGCCTTTACATACATCAGTAACAAGCAGACCTCCAGGGTGGTAACACAGAATGATGTGCTGGAGCTCCTTCACATGCAGATCACCACAGACAAAATTCCATACCATATCCTAGACAGCTATAAGCCACCTTCCATGTCCCAAGAATCTCACAATGCCTGTATGGAACTACTGGAGACTTAACACACTACTCATGGTAGACTTTAATTATGCCCCTATTGACTGGGAATCCTGCAGAGCTTCAAATCTACAAGCACAGAGATTCCAGGACTTCCTAAATACAAACACCCTTGACCAAATAGTGACTATGCTCACTAAAGGTTCTGACATAACTGCACATCATTCTCACAAATATGGAAGAATGCTGCTCACCCAATGTCTCATCCTCCTTGGTAAGGTCCGGACGTAAAGCTATCTCCTCCCAAATCAAAATTAACTCTGTAATCCCATTACAATCAGTAACAGTTAGGAACTATTCCATGGCAAACTATTGTTTACAAAGTGATTGTATGTCAAAATTCAATGCACCAGTAAACCCCAAGAACACAGCAGCCTATGCTGAATTGCTTTCAGAAACTCTGTACAACCATGTCAATGGCTGCATAGAGACTGCTGTAACTATCAGAAGTAAGACCAGGATTATCTCTAGAATAAGCTGCCTTGGTGACATCCCAAATTAAACATGGTATACAACAAAAGAAAATAACTACGGCAAAAATCGGGAAGAGTAATTCTCATAAAGTAAAAACTCTCTCATTAATCAAAATAAGCAACTAAGAGAGCCAATTAGGTCAAGTAAAGCCATTTTTGAGGTTAAGATATAATCCCAGGTAAAAGATAACCATAAGGACCTCTTCAGCTATGTCAGAAACCTCTGCACACTGCAATGTGCTGAACTGGTGGTTAATGGTGCCACATTCACTGAGCCTGGTGATATAGTGAACTTGTTAGTGGACAACTTGAGTTCCAACTTTACCCTCTATCACCACCAACCATCCCACCAAAAATACCCTCAAATATAGCCCCTCCAACTATAATTAGGGAGCATGTACTGGCTGCTCGCACTAAAGCCAAAAACACGGCCTCGATGGGTCCCAATAACAACTTAGGATGCTCCTTAACAGTTTAAAATATGATTTATCAGAACCCCTGGAGTCATTATTTAATGACAGTTTTAAAATAAGCTTTGTGCCACTTGAATGGAGGACTGTGACAGTCATCCCCATTCATAAGGGAAGACCTTTAACTAACCAATCTTGGAAACTACAGACCCACTAGCCTGAATAGATTTGTTTGCAAAGCCATGGAAAGAATTATCCTGGAAACTGTCAGCAAGGACATAAGATACAGAGAGTGGGTCTATCTCAGTTTGGCTTTGCCAAAAGAAAGTCATGCTAACTGAATCTGGTGAACCTTTTTTGAAAAGGTCACTAAGGCAATGGATGAGGGGAAAATGGTGCATACTGCCTACCTGGATCTGGCTAAAGCATTTGATACAATACCCCACTCAGGCATTGCCAACAAACCTAAGAAACTAGATATAAACCCCTTTATAAAATGTTGGACAGCTAGCTGGCTCACTGACAGGACCCAGGAGGTTAGAATTGGTGAGGCCAGCTTCGCAATGAGAATAGTCACCAAAGGAGCTCCCTAGGGCTCTGTGCTAACCCACTGCTCTTTGTCATCTACTTCTTGGATGTCAAAGCCAATGGCAAGGGCCTCTGGCTTATGACTGCAGCCTGTGAGCAATGACTGAATCCCTTCAGGAAAGCCTAACACAGACAAATGCTTGGAGTCAAAGCCATGGCTTAAAACTCAATACCAAGAAATACATTATAGTACCTATTGGGACGTCAGCCACCCTGAGTTACTATGTCATAAACAAAACACCCCTTAAAAGTTGATTCCTAGGGATCTGGGAACTCATGTATATAGTAATTTGTCTTCAACCAATATGTGTCCAAGGTAGTAAGAAAATCTTTCTACGCTGTTCAACTTATAAGCAAGGCCATGGCATCTAGGTCCAGAGAGGTCATCATACCACTGTACTCATCCCTCATCAGACCCATCATAGAGTATAATGCCTCAATCGGTATGTAGCTGACCAGAAACATGCAGTAATTGAAATGTCCATAAAGGTTCCTTACATAAAGAATACAGAGTGTAAACTCAATGTCCTACTATGACTGCCTCAAAGCTCTGCCTCTTTATTTGGCTTCACACAGACTTCTGAGAAGTATTCTTTGTCTTTCATGCAAGCCATCCTTGAACAGTGTTTTGATGAACCTTTTGCAAATCTACAAAACAAACGGCATCAGAACTACTAGATTAAAAGCCCTAAATTTGCTTGCAACATAAATAAGACATGTTGGAGAGACAGATAAGTTTCTCAAAGAATTCCCATTCTCTGGACATGTTCACCTATGTGAAGCAGATTTCTTCCATATCCCCATTTAAGTGCAACTTAGACCAATGGATTGGTAACTGGAAATTCGCCCCTGCTCTGGCAGCTATGTCTCTGATGGAGAGGGGCAGTCAATAAATCACCCCTACGTAAACCAAATTTGTGGATTGCATTTGGGTTGCATTGCTAGGCTTATAAGAGCCCAGTTGGTCATTAGCCTAATATACATTTGTGAACCTATGAACCTAGCCAGTGAAGGCAGAACAGTTGAAGAAGCTTGAGGTGATAGAGATGAAGTGCATAAGATGGGCAGCAGGATGTACACCATGGAAGAAACAAAGAAATGAGAATATCAGAGCAGAAGTCAAAGTAGGCCCAGTTGCAGAGAAAATCAAGGAGAACAGATTATGGTGGTTCAGTCACATATGTAGGAAAGGAGAAGACAATTTGGAGGCAAAGATACAGTAAAGACAGTAAGAAGGTGACAGGAAATTACCTCCAATCAACAGATAAAAAAAAGAAAAACTTAAAAACAAACAGTTGAAGTGTCCAATCAACAGATGAATAGACCTTTTGAGAGAGAGGGAAGACTTGTGACAGTCAGTCAGTCATTACTGGCAAAGAAGGTAAGAGAGTGGCACTGAATCTCAATAGGTGGCATTAGCTGACGCAACACCCTGACACAGTGTAGAGAAAGGGAGTTAAGGTTATGATGATGATTTGTATTCACATTTTTAGGTGAATTCACACCTGATGGGATTACTCATTCTTGGGATAATGTGGCACACTGTGCATTTAGAAGACACAATCGGAGATTCTTCAGCATTAAGAACAGTGGAGAGGTTTGCATTGGTGGTCGATCTTTTGAACTGGCATTGCTAGTGTCTTCAAATACTTGATAATCTCATTTAATTACTGTCTGACTAACTGTAATTATTAAAAGAATGGTTCTCCAAGGCTGAGATCTAGCTGGCTAATTTGGCATCTGGTGCTGCTTCCTAAACTGCCCCCCTCACCACTAGGTTGAGGAGCAAATGCCCATTCTCCAATATGGCACTCTTTCCTTCTATCCTGCATAAGCACACAAAAAAAAGAGTCCTGTACTTCAATTTGGTACTCCTTCTTCCTAAGGTAGAGTGCCAGGTCCTAATGCCCTCACTCTTTATTGAAAAGAAAAAAAAAAACAGATGGATCAGCTGATCATGGTCTGTAACACCTTGCTCTCAAGGTGGCTACCTCCTTTCTATGTTTCTGCCCCAAGGTCCAGCACATTTTAGGGGAAATACAAGCAAAAATGCTCTGACAGGTGACTTTACCAATATGTATTTAAATTAAACTACATCAATACTCTCCCTGCTGCTCAGAGCTGCCAAGTGCTACATACCACTGGAAGGATGTAAGAAACTTTAAAAAAGAATTCTAGTGCATTAGATACAACTCACACATAAATGTCTGCGTGCACGTGAGTGCACAGACACACAAACACACCCACACACACATAAACACATGCACAGAAACACAGAAACACACACACACGCAAACACACACAAACATACACACACACACACACACAAACCACAAAGAGCAGGAATCACCTAAGCACTCCGCAGACTACAAGCAGATTTACTCAAACTATTCTTATGCCCTTCCCAAAGTTTTGAATACTTTACAAATCTGAGACTTGCAGTGCCCAGAGCTCAACTAATTTCACCAACTTACTTAAAAACTGGATACTTAACTGCAATAACAAAAGTACAAGTTACAGCACTGACTTACTGCATGTCCCATTACATTCCATCTTCCCCTTAAACCTGACTCTCCACCACTGCCCATAACATTCTGAGCACACAGGATTTAATTATTATCCTATTGCTGCTCAAGGATGGTATCCTTCCTGTCATATCTGTATTACCTTGACTGTCTTCTAGGGACTTCAACACAGTACCCATATGCTAACAAATTATATTGGCTACAATAAAACATTAGGCTAAACTTGTTGTCCAGACAGTTGTCTTTGTATAAATGTCATGACTTCACAGGACACTTTTCAAATGATCTTGATCTGTATATGCACATTTAAATTTGTGTGCATGCAATTCCAGATGACTGTTTGTATCACACTAGGATAGATGTTACTTAAACAATAATCAAATTATACAGTGTACTTTACATATTTACATGTTGTCAAACCAAGTTAACTGTTCTGTGCTACAGTAAACTTACATTATACTCCGTGCTGATTTTATGATTTTTACTTAAGCAATGATTCACATTTGGATGCGGGTAATGTGGAGTTTACTCATAGCTGGTGTAGTTAGATTTTGATGGCAAAGATCAAATAACCAAGTAGGCAAAGATCAAATGACCAAGCAAGGCAATTCAGTGCAAACCTGCATTACCCACACACAAACAGGCTATACTGCTGTCACACAAAATTATTTAAAAAAATAAATTTCTTTCTTTTTTTATTTAATGTCCCTTTGTGTTCCAACTGATATGGGTGATCTTAATGGCTGGCACTGTCTTACTGAAATACTGTACATGTGTATGTCAGTGAACACGTGAGATCCATAACTCTCACCTTCTTTGCTCAAAAATTCTGAAGTAAGTTAAAATAATGGGGGAAAAAGGCTCCAAATCCAGGACGTTTTTAAATATTACCCTAATTCACCTAAAAAGTTAACAGAAGATCAGGATTTGGATCAACATGCAATTTCTGAACAAAACAAAATATACAACTCTAATGTCTGGTATTATTGCCTGACTGTAATACTAATCTTGTGGGATTTACTAGAAAATCAAAAATTTTATGAGGTGGAGGA
>NC_056732.1:371768677-371803677 GCF_019279795.1 Protopterus annectens | reverse complement strand
TATATATATATATATATATATATATATATATATATATATATATATATATATATGTATGTATATAAAAACAACAAGAAAAAATATACCAGCACTCGACCCAGCAAAGCTTTCAGTAGTGAAATGCCTAGTATTATTTTGCTGGGTCGAGTGCTGGTATATTTTTTCTTGGTGTTGTGTTTATGAACCCTGCTAACACGTGCACCATTACTTTTGGGATTCATACATATATATATATATATATATATATATATATATATATGGGTCTCTTTCAAAACACCAAAAGACCAGAACATCGAAAGTGTTTTGAAGGAGACCAAAACAACGAAACTGCAGAACACCGAAAACCGCGAAATTCAAAATCCCGGTGTTACAGGATTTTGATTTAGTGCTTTTGGTGTTCCGCTGTTGGAGAATATGCATGTGTAAGTGTATTTGTGAGGGGTAGTGCTGTGTGTAAGTGTGTGTTGTGACTGTGGTGTGTGGATGTGAGTTTGCCTTGTGTGCCTGTTTGTGCGATCTTGGAGTTAGAATATTAAAGTAGGGGGGTGTGGGGGTGCAGCCCCCCTGCCTATTTGTAGTGCAGGGTGGTGTGGTTGGTAGTTTGGGGCATTTGTGTATGTTTTTTGTGTATGTTATACTTACGTGGTTTTCGGTGTTGTGGGGTTTCGTTGTTTTGGTCTTCGGTGTTGTGAGGTTTCGTTGTTCTGAAGTAGACCCATATATATATATATATATATATATATATATATATATATATATATATATATATATATATATATATATATATATATATATATATATATACACACACACACACACACACACACACACACACACACAAACACATAAAGACAGACAGGCACACATGCACACGTGTGCGCACACACACACACACACACACACACACACACACACACACACACACACACACACACACACACAAAGAGAGACTGACAGACAGATATAAATAATTCTGTGGTACTGTAACACGTGTGTAAACTTGACCTGTGTGATTTAGACAACAGTAGTTGTGTATCGTTACTGGGATGCCACAATGGTAACTTTTCTGCAATGAAATTCCAGTAGTGTCTGTCCAGTCAGTACACCTCTTTAACTGATCTGAAATGCATTTTCAGATGGCAAGCTGTGGTATAAAGTACTGTTATCTCTGAAATGTTTAAACAACATTATCTGTGTATATGTGTTATTACAAGCAGGAAGCTTAGTATGAATTAATATATTTTTCTATGGACTATTACAGTATTGCCAATAAATCATCTGTCTGCATTTTATATTCTCTTCTGTGCACTAGCTGATGTAGGGTATACTTTGTCTACAAATCCTAGCCATTCGGCTGTGGAAAAGATAATCTGCATGGCCAGATGACCACATTGAAAAGAAGCAGAAGCAGCTATAAATGGATGTGAAAAAAATGAAGGAATTATTAGATAACTCAGCGTCTTATGTTTGTAGAAATATCAATCTTGGGATCAGAATTATGTACCTACGATAAATGGGAAAATGAGCATTTCATATATCAGGAAGTTGGCATACATTTGCACACATTACTTCAAATTCCAGTAACATATTTTCTATCTTTCTATTTTCCTTGTTTGTTTCAGAAGGGATCTTGCTACAGCACAGGATTCCTGAACCAGCATGCACTGCAGTACAATATCATTCCAAAATGTTTACTTATTTATGTTTGCATATGCTTTTGTTTGTATGTTTGTTCTTTTACTTGCTTGCTTTTTGTTTATTTGCTTACCAGGGTAGTATACTGATCAAAACTGAACATTTTCAGACACAACCCGGGTAAGTACATCACAAATCACACACAAGTAAAACCACATTAAAAACAAAACAAAAACAACGTAAAATTGAATTCAAAGGCAAAAACAAGAGAAATGTAAAACGTGCCAAACTAGCATAGTACAACAGAATAAAATGCTACTGAATCAGCTGAGGAAATGTTAATAGCTAAAGTGCATTACCACTACATCATTTAGGCTTAGTCTTCACAATAAACTGATATTAGTATGTTAAGGAACCCACATCATGCTTCAGGATATACTAGGACTTCCAGAAAACAGAAGTTTGTTAGAATAAGTTTATTAAAATGACTCTCAAATATTTATTTATTTATTTAACATTTGTTGACTGGGAAAGTCTGACTGGGACAAAGCCCCTTTTCAGTGGAGGGCCGGGGAGGAAAGCTCCACAGTTGTGTCTTTTGGCTTTTCTTGATTAGGGGTCGCCACAGCTGAACTCTGGTCCGCTAATGATTGGCTGTAGATTTTTACGTGCCGAGTTGCTGGCCCTGACGCACAACCTTCAACGAAGGTATGCCCATTCACGCATGTTTCCACACAGAAGACGCTCTAGCTGAGAATCGAACGGGACAACGTCTTACTGTGAGGTTACAATGCTACAATGTTTCAATAAAACAGTAGAGAGTAAAGGAAAATTATATAAAACAAATATGCATAAAGGAAAGCCCCATGGAGTGTTTATTATTACTTTTATGAGGAAATTTGCATGTCCCTCTTCCTTTAACAAAAATGTAAGCCTTGTAGGTGCATCAAACCAGTTATGTGACATGCAGAAGGCTCTAACAGCACTGAACAAATTAAATTCCCCATAAGAACACATGCTATGATTGCTATTACTGTCACTCTCAAGAGAAACAATATTTGCATACAGACTCTCAAAAATGGGACACCTACTTAGTACACCACGGAAATCAATTGGAAATTGCTATGCAAAAAGTGTGCCAACCCCTGAATGCATTACTGCATTACTTACTTTTCACTAAATTATGAAATTAGCTGCATGTGTGGGGGGTGCATGCTATGTGATACATATGTCACATTCATTTTTTTCAATAAAATCCATTTGGTCATGTTGTTTGTGAAACAGGTTTGTGAATGATGTTGATGTGCTTGGGGGGGGGGAGCTCAGTGGCTGCTATTGACTTCTCTTTTCTCTGGGGGAAGAGTGGCAGGGATAAAAATGCAGCAACAATAAAACCTACAAGAAATGTATGTATGCAAGTCCTGGCTCTTTAGCACAGAGGGCTAAAGCCCTGACTGAGGCCTAGAAAGCCAGAGTTTGACTAGTGTTACAGGCACTAGAAGGATCAGGCAGGGGATATGGGAGTGAGGTGTCAACACTGGCTTGCCATCCTGGGGGAGGGAGACAGCTTTGTTTCTTGCTCTGGCAACAGCTGCAGGAAGGCAGATGTATTATCAGCAGCATGTACAGCCCAGCATGACTGCATTGCAAACTATGAGTTGCTTGGTCAGGAGGTTGCATTATGTTCACAACCTCATCTGCTTCTCTTGAGGGCATTAAGCACAGAACATACATGCTGCTGGGGGGGGGTGGAACAGTCCACAGGGTCTGCAGATTGAACCCCCCCCCCTAACACCCAAGTCTTGCCTCTTCTGGGGAGCAAATGGGACAGAGATCTCTTGCTTCACTGAATGAATGATCAGTTGGGCATAGGAAGAAGAGTCCTTGGGCTGATCCTGTTGGATAGAAAAAAAAAAAAAAAAAAGAAACACGTGTATATGTTCCATGCACTCTTATCCTATGTTATGACATGTACAGATAAGTCAGCAGAGGATGTGTCCAGAATGTACATACCCTGCAGTGAAACTGTTGCATAAGCAACTGAGGGGATATAAGGAAAAGGATAAATGCTCACCTCTTTACAAATTCAACAGAGTTGAACTAGCAGTAATTAAAGGGTCAGTGATGTCCAGATGGTTAACTGAGAGGGAGCCATTAAAATTAGGTAGTGGTGAATGGCAAGCTGTTGAAGGTCTGAAAATCAGGCACGAAGGTTATATTAAGTATACAAGTTCCAAAAGATAATGATAAAAAATAATGCAAAGCACATTGTATGTTCCAATTGATGGCTGCATGCTCTGAGACATTAAGCCACATGCAAAGAATCTCTGAGTTTCAGAATGTTTTAATTCGTGAGAGTTTATACTGTATTTTTTGGTTAGTACAGCTAAATGGTGTTTTGAAAAAAAAAAAAAAAAACAATTGACATTTTTCTTTCAGGTTCCCTCCAGCTGACCATCAGCTGTCATGACATCTTCTCATCTCCTGGGTCCAGCAGACCCACTATCCAATGTCTGGGGGAGCAGTGAAGAGATCAGGGACCTTGGTGCTGTATTAATACTGTTCCTGCTCTTAGAGGCGTGTTTTAACTGTTTTTACTTACTTGTGCATGCGCCCAGTAAGACACAGGCTTGGGCTGGAAAAGTAGGATAAAATGCACGTGGTACCAAAATACAACGGAGCAAGCCACCTGTAACAACATTAAACATTTGTTGCTATTCAGAATTATGAAGAGAATGAAACAAGTGACTTTCTGAGCAGACAGCCAACTGTCATAGCAGACTTTCTAAATTGTCAAACAACTGTCAAAACAAAGAACAGCAAATGACTCCTTTCACAAAGCTGCTATTGCGTAATCATTACAAAAAGGCATCTGTTTCTACCAGATAGTGACTGATGTGACATGATCAATAAATAGAAAACACACTTCAGAATACATCAGTCATATATGTTTGCTTGCATTTGTTGCATATTTCTTGAGCTTAGCGAAAGAAAGGTCCCGTGACTGCTTCTTATTATACTTAACTTAAAAAAAGACACCAGAAAAGAACTGCAATAACTTGCAAAATTAACACTTTGTGGCAGAAAACAAGCAAAATAGGGGAGAATAGGCATTTAAGACAGATTACATTAAACCTCATAAGTAACCACTCGAGTCTTGAATTTCACACAGAATGAAACTAGACATTATTACAAAAAGGAAAACTAACAATGTGATAATAAAAGTTCATAATTACATTGCATTCTGAACACAGAAGCACATTTCTTTAGTAATATGAATAAAGTTTAAAGGCTTCCCATCTTTATAGCTCATTTATTTATATTTTTGTGAGCTATAATTACTGCACTCAAGTTTCAGCAGTGTACTTGCCAAAGTACTGTATGTAGTCTAATGTAAAACACATAAATAGCTCAGGGAAACACAAATATACTTTTAAAATGAATTCAGTGATAGGCTTGGGATATGAATGTTGATGTTGTGGCTGCCATTTTCTGCTTTTTTTATAGGGTACTAAAAACTACAAGAGCAGAAACTATACTAACTACATTACGATTACTATTCTATTTATATTGCAACCTTTAACAATTAATTTGTCACACTAAATTAGCTTAAATTTCATTTGCTGCTGTGATTTTTTTTATATCTAGTTTGTACAGTTATTTTCAATCTTGTAATGCAACCCTGGGGGAGGGCTGAGAAATGTTCACCTGGATCAGTGCAGTATTGTGACTAGCAAATGTTAAATAACACACAAAAACATAAATAAGTAAACTATAGGTCAGAGGTGTAGAATCAAATGCTTATTGCAAGACAGTCAAGTACTTAAACACATCCTTCTCAAAGAAATACAAAATGTAAGCAGGCAGCATTTCTTAATATAGTTACCATTTTACTTATGATTATAATTACACAAGGATGGTGGACAAGGAGAGTACAGGTTCACTAGTCAGTTCAGGTGCAACTGTGAGGAGTAATACTGATGTTTATGAAAGGCACATATTTATACAACTTGCATAGAGTGCTTCTGTGATTTCAGAACAAGTCACTTATCCTAGGCAGAGTCTGAAATGGGTCCATGTATTATGCTCTACCCTATTAACTAATGCATTTTTTTAATCCCTTCCCTTAAAAATGTAAACCTAGTCTAGCAACATGCAGCATTGATAGATACCTAATTTTCACAATAATACATACTGAAGTGCACAGGGTAGAGAAATATTTGACACTTATCAATGGGTCTATATTAGAACATCGAAGTTTCAAAACTTTGAATGTTCTAATATCGACCCCTATTCAGTGAAAGCTGAAAATATCGAAGCAACAGAAAACCAAATTTTTTTCCTAGGGAAAGAATTCAGTTGTCCGTTTCTGTTGCTTCGGTATTTTCAGCGCTGTGGTGGAAAGTTATGGTTCAGGTTCAGGTAAGTGTGCGACTGAGTGCTGGTTAGGTTAGATAGGGTTAGGGTGCGGGTTAGGTATGCAAACGATTGTGTGGACATGATGGTTAGGGCGGGTTAGGTGAGTAAGGGTTAGGGCGCGGGTTAGGTATGTGTGCGATTGTGTGGACGTGAGGGTTAGGGCAGGGTAGGTGAGTTAGGATTAGGGCACTGGTTAGGTATGTGTGCGATTGTGTGGACGTGAGGGTTAGGGCAGGGTAGGTGAGTTAGGGTTAGGGCGTGGGTGAGGTGAGTGTGCGATAGTGACGGACCTTAGGGTTAGGGTTTGGGTTAAGGTAAGTGGATAGTTAGTGGTGTGAGTATAGTTTAGTGTAGGGTTAGGTGTAAGATTTTAGGTGTATGTCTGTGGATTGCTGTTTGTTTGGTGTGCTTGTGTTGTGTGTTTTTGAACAGCAAATGTTTTCCCTAGGAAAAAATTTGCTGTTCTGTATGTTCGATGTTTTCAGCTTTCGCTGAATAGGGGTCGATATTAGAACATTCGAAGTTTTGAAACTTTGATGTTCTAATATAGACCCACATCAATGACCTATAATTCTTACCATATTAATATCTTGCCTCCTAAATAAAGCTAAATCATGCTAATTTGTGTGCAGCACATATAATTCCAGAGCTTTTCACACTGTTGCTTCATAAAATTCTGGGTTACAATCAAAAACATACTCAATCCTGGAAACCACAACCCCTCCCCCACCTTACCAAATAACTCAGAAACCACCGCTGAATAGTTCAACAGATACTTTACAGAAAGCATTCCTGCACTAACCAGAGATAACCCAAGTAACCTATAAACAACTAACAATCTAAATAACAATAATAACCCTAAAAAATGTAAACCAACTGCAACCGCAGCTGATAACTTACCAACAGTGTTCCTAAAAATTGTAGCTGAGGCTATATCTTATCCCATATCAATATTAATTAACCACTCAATTTCTGAAAACTATGCCCCTACCATCTGTAAAATTTCTTATATTATCCCCCTACATAAAGGTGGTAAATCAACTGAATTAACTAATTATAACCCTGCAACTATCTTATCCTATCCCCACTTTCAAAACTCCTGGAGAAATGTATACATTCCCAGCTTATGATATATCTCGCATCCAATAATTTACTTGCCATCTCCTAACATGGATTTAGACTGCGCCGTAGTACCTCTGCTCTAGTTAGCTTTACTGATACCATACACCAATACGGGAATGAAGGAAACATAGTCTCATCAGTTTTCTTGGATATGTCTAAAGCCTTTGACACAGACTCCCACAACAAACTTCTAACTGCTCTCTCAGACCTAAAGATACACCCTTCATGTATCTCATGTGTCAATAGTTACTTAACAGGTCATCAGCAGGCAGTTAAGTGGCAATATGACCTCTCCACCTCTCCACACTTCTCCCTATTACCCTTGGGGTCCCATAGGGATCCATACATGGTTCTCTTCTCTCCAGTGTTTTCACTAATAACCTCAACTCAGCCACTTCACTTGTCACCATTATCCAATATGCAGATAATTCAGCATTAATATGTGCAGCCCCTACCATGCAACTTCAGGACAAAACACAACAGGCCTTTACGGAAACTGAAACATGGCTGGCTAACTCCCAACTTATTCTTAACCCCCAAAAAACAAAACTTATGATCTTTCAACCTACCAGACTACTAGATTCATCCTACAGTTCCACATCACAGCTAATAACAACACAATATTATACCTAAAACATCCACCAAACTACTAGAAGTCATTGTAGATAAGCTAAGATTTGACTTGTATATACCACAAACAATTAAAAATGTCCACAAGAAATGTGCATCCTTTACAGAAATCAAATTTTTTTAACAAATTCCTCAACAGCTGCCATAGTCACCTACTAGCAACTCTACTATACACTTCACCCATCCTTATCAACCTCAAAAAACAGATTTAGATAAATAAAATACATACTATAAGAAAAGAGATACATTTGCTACTGGAGCATTACACATTACATCACTGTCTAGCCCTCAAAAAACTCTCCTAGCTTGAACTACCTCAGCTTCTTGTATACAACCAATTAATCATGGCCCACAAATTAGTCAATAACCGCGAAAAAAAAACTCTAGCTCTCCAAAGCTTACTACAACCTTACTCTAAAACTTGAACACTGTGATAATCAAATACATCTTTACTACAAGTATTTAAAACTAACACTGCAGGAGACTCCTTATACTCTTCCTATATTTCAAAAACTGGGACTCCCTCCCCCATAATACTCGAACTACTGACAACACACACCACTTTAAAAAACTACTCAAATTATCTGACACTTGGCTCTACTCATGCAACACCCCTGTCTGGTCTCCTGTTATCATAAGTACACTGTCCATTAATTATTCAGCCTGTCTCTTGGACAATGATCTTATTTGTATTATGATTTTTCTTTTTTTTTTTTTATTCTTAAATGTGTGATAAATCTAGAATTATTTTCCCTTTACAAATGTAAATTAATACTCATAGGTTCTATATTAATAATATCACTATGTTAAGTTCCATATCTGACGTATCTACTGTTAGATTTGCTGTATCTACAGTAACTTATGTTGTATATATTGTTTGCCATGCTGTATTTACTGTTACTAACATTTTATGTATTGTCACTTTTTGTGGAGCTTTTCTCCATGAGCCTTTGCTGAAAATGGGCTCTGCCCAGTTGGACTTTCCCAGTAAAAAATGTAAAATATATAAAGTGATGGTTTGTTTTCAGGCTGCTTCACATTCTATTGCTATATTCTGATGCAATAACAACAGTAGTAATTATATGATTATTACTTACTCTTTCTGGCTTTAAATACCTAAAGCTCAATAACCATCTATGAACTTATTACCTATGAACCTATTATTAACTCTTTCTGGCTTTAAATACCTAAAGCTCAATAACTGCTCATCTATTAATCTCTGCCGGTGTTAACAAGCAACCTTATGACCATCCACAACTCCATCTCCGACTTTACACCAATGACATGGTCCCGTTTCATTCAAATCACTCCCTTACATTACTGCAGTGACATTGTCCTGTTTCATTCAAATCACTCACTTACATTACTGTAAACTGATCTAGCAGCAGATTTCCTGTCCCTCATCAATACGGATAAACAATAAAAGCCTATTACTAAACTCAACAAAAACTAAATATGTGATGTTTGCTAGTAGCAGAAAACTGCACAAAACCTCCAGTTTATTTCAAATCTTTGTTCACAACAAAAAAAAATGCTTGAAAATATGACTTCCTTCAAATATTTAGGTAGCTGGTTAGAACCTTCACTTAACTTCAATCTTCACTTGGAACACACTTGGAAAATATAAATTCACTCTTGTTTTGGCCCAGAGAGATATATCTTTTTCTAGTTCCTGCCACTAGAACTGCAACAGACAATGGCATCTTACTTGCTCAGCTTGAATACGGCCTCTCACTAATAGCTGCAGCATCTAAAAAAAACAAACAAAAAAACAAAACAAAAAACACTACAACAATTCAGACCACCACCAGTAACATCTGTTTCTTCACCACTCTCTCCCCTAGAAATGAACATCACAGTGTTACCTTAGATAAAGGTCAATGGCTTGTAGTTAAATAAAGGTCTGATATGACTTACAGCTTTTCATATTACTAAATGATAAATTTATCCCATATAAATCTCCCATATAAATCTCATATAAATCTCTCCATCTACACAAACAGAAAAACTGACATAAATTGAAGACATGTTATAATAAAATAGCAAAATTTACTGCACACCTCCTATCCAGAACTCATCACTGCTCTGTCCTACACATACTAAATTGGCTTGAATTGCTCAGTCTACTATCCCTGACCCAATTAACCATTGTCTACTCCCTACTCTATCAACTTAACCTGCCTCAAAGACTTAATTCTACCATACTCTAACTCCAGAACTCTGAGGTCCTCTGACAAGTTTCTGCTAAAAGTCACAAAGTCTAACAATAGCTTTGGAGACTCTTATTTATTTATTTATTCCAGTTTGATGACCGGGGAGGTCCACTGGGCTCAAGAGCCCGTTTTCAGTGGAGGCCCGGGGAGAAAAACTCCGCAATACAAAGTTACATTACATAATGAATTACAAAGAAAAAGATTTGCATTACAATCAATAGGTAGTATTGCAGTCAAACAGGTATCTAAAAACAACAAAAATATTAATGAATTGTCCAGGAGAATGGGAAGCATAGAGCATAATGGCTGGATGTTACTATTTAGTTACATTTATAATCTAGATCTATGAGAGAAGTTAGAAAGGTATGAAGGTTAGCCAGGAGAGAAGGAAGAGGAGAGCTTGGGAGGTATGGGATGAAGAGTACAGTTACATTTTCTGTGAATAAACAGGTAAGAATGAAGTTGTGTTTTGAAGGTGTTTGGGTTGTCACAGGTCCTCAGTGTGGAGGGCAGGGCATTCCATTTTTTAGCTAGGAAAAAGGAGAGTAGAAGCTGACCATCTGGACACTTGGGTTTTTGGATGGTTATAAGGTTTTGGTGAGTAGATCTAAGGGTTCTGAGGGGGGTATATGGTTGTTATATATTAGATAGTGCAGGGCAGCTAGTAGGTTGAAATAATAATTTGTGGGCTGTGACAATATGGAGGAAGTCAAGTTGATTGGGGAGTTCAAGCCAATTTAAAGAGTGAAGGCAGGTGCAGTGATGAAAGAAGGATTTTGCCTTAGTAGTGAATCTGGAGATTTTATTGTAGCATACTTTCAGTTTGGAGGTGAGGGTGGAAGATAAATTAGTAAGCAGAGGAGCGCCACACAAAAGAGAGGGGAGGAGACAGGTAGTGGCCAAAGTATGTCTAGTAGAGGGAGAGAGGAAGTTGTTGTTTCTGTACAGTAGGCAAAGTTTTATGTGGGTTTTCTTCATATTAAATTGGATGCGGGTATTGAATTTTAAGTGTTCATCGATGGTGACTCCCAGGAGTTTGGTGGAGGGAATGACATCAATAATGGAGTTGTTAAGGCTGGTAATTTGAAGTGAGTTTTTATCTTGGGCCTCCGCTGAAAATGGGCTTCAGCCCAGTTGGGCACTCCCGGCAAACAAATGTAAAATAAAATAAAACAAAAATAAATAAATAAATCCCTCTCTCATTTAACTGCAAAGCCCTTAAGAGAAACTGCAACCTACAATGTAAGAAATCATCATCACTTAGGTCTACTGCTTCAAACTTGTAAATCTAAGCTTTGGTGTAGTGCCCACTGTTTCTCCATACTAGTCCTCAAACTGTGTGAATCTGCCCTTATAAATCTCAATGCCACCAGTATCCTCCTTGGATATAGCACATTGTTTGTGTACTTGACAGTTACATATCTGTAACCACACTCTTTAGGAACTGTCAGGCACCTAGCTTTATTAAGAACGTCTACCAAAAACAATACCATTGCAAGTGACCAGGGAGACATGACTCTTTCTCTCACAGCTACAGTTTTGCTACTGAGATATGTGTAATGTATATATAAGACCCAATGTATGAATGTTTTGAAATATGATCTGACTATGTGCTCATAGGGGAGTCTCCCATTAAGCTTACCAATGCTGCAGCCTAGCCATTGCTGTACACCTTCTAAGCACAGTTAGACATAATGAGCAATATATGTCTCATGTCATTAGGTTGAATAGTATTTAAACACAGTCTTACTACAAATTAATTGACCTGTAGAAGTAGTACTTACCTTGAATAAGCAAAGGTATATTTCCTTAAGTAATCTGTGATATTGACCTTTGGCTGGTACCAAACTCAATGTTCTACAGTTTTCTTCCATAGAGCAATAAGGCCCTAACCCTGTTGTGCTTATATCTTGCAGGTTCACCGGGCTGGGTGCAATGATTACACTAATTAGGGATCATCTCATTATTTATTTATTCTGAATGACTCAAATTGCATAAGGAAACCTGTTAACCATTATGGTCAATTGAAATGAATGCCATACACATGCCTGGGTCTCTGTGGGCAGTACTGTGCATGTGTGGGCTATAATTGCTCATATAGAACTTATCACTCTACTGCTTTGAGACAGCTCCACTGGCTTGAACTGCCCAACCTCCTAACCTACAATCAGCCCTGCCTCTGTCATTCTATTACCTCCCCAATAAGTGTCCTTCTCTCAAAAACATAGTACAACATCACTCAGCCAAAAGGCCTCTTAGATCATTAAGCAAACTACTACTAGAAGTCACCAACAGCTACAATAGCTTTGGAGATGCACTATATATAGTTCAGTGGCTAAAAAATGGAACTCTGTCCCTACTAGCATTCAAAACACATCATCTAAAGCCTCCTTTAAAGACCTCATCAGGCAACATCTCAAGTAAAGTTGGCAGTGTCATGATTGCTCCCCAGGCTAGTGAAAGCGGATAACATATACATACAAAATCTAGAGCACTTGATAATAGTTTTCAATCTTACTCACAAATACTGGCTAATCTACAATGTATGTACTGTACCTGTGTACTATGTATGTATTCTACCTATGTTCCAAATTTCAGCTGTACACCACAAATCTATTAATTACCTTTATTTTTAAAATTATTTTTTTTGTTTGTTCTCTCCACTGTAACTGTTTATGTGCCACATACCACTGTAAAAACACATCTCTTGTAATTTGTGTGCATACTGATCATGTCTAAATAACTAAATATGTCTGTAATTTTTCTTTGTGGAGCTTTTCTCCCCGGGCCGCTGCTGAAAAAGGGCCTTTTCGGCTTAGTCAGACACCCCCGGTTAACAAATGTAAAATAAATAAAATAAATAAATTTCTGTAAGGGAAGATTTGTAATTCACCATATAACCATCTTTAAATGAAGTCACTGTAGTGCATTGCCACAATACACAGGGATATAGGATCTCCATGCTTCACACCTTAAAGTGCCACTGTCAACCATAGAAATAAAGTATTCAAATTATCATAGCCTGCCCCCATTATGCCAATGAGATGCTCATTGCTGCCTGTAGGAGTGTTGCAGATGGGACTTGTTAGAACAGATTTGGTTTACCAATTTTCTGCCATTATTTTACTGAGATTCTTTAAGGTGAAACTTCCTGGCTGTTGATGGAGAGGGTAGTGCTCCTTTTAGAGGGTAGACATGTGAGTAAGAGGAGTCCAAGACTTTTCTCGACCTGGACCTTCTCCATAAGGGTTACAGCCATAGGAGGGATACAAAGTGCCTCACTATAAGACTAAAGCCTGAAATAGTTTAGCCCAGGATGTCACCTGGGCTACTGGCATCCCAGAAATGGGAGAACACTGCTGCCATCATTATGGTGACACGAGATGTCAGAATCCTTTAATGTCAACAGGTAATGAAGAATTCCAGGATCTTACTGCCCCCACACATAGTAAGGGGGAATGTGAGATGTGCATACAATGGCATTTGCCAATATCATCTCAGTTTTGGCATGACTATGTTACAATTTTTACTTAGTTAACCAACACAGGACTGAATCCAAATGGTCTTCTAAGGGAGAAAAAAAAATCAGCTGCAGATTCATGAGAGAAGGAGACCTACAGCTGGATTTCAAATGCATGAGATTTTGAAAAAACACTACTCCATCTCCGGGACCTCTAACAGGCAGCATAGAAACATTGAACAACACCAACACCACCACGATGGAACCCACAGGGTGGCAGCCAGAAAAAAGTACTCCTGATACCACTCTTTGGGAATGGCTTGAGAAGAGTAAGGAAAATAGAGCACTAGAGAAACCACAGTGATCATGAAGTTATTCAACCAAGATGCTGTGATCACTCACATCAAATGCAGCCATGGGATCAAGGAGAAACATAACAGAATTTTACCACTTATGTCTAGCCATAAACATTTTAGTAATAACTAGAATAAAGTCTGACTTAGTACCGGGCCTCATTCAAAATGAAAAGATCAAGAGATGTCAGATAGGAATAAATCAGCATGTACACTACTCCCTAATAGAGTTGTCCCACAAAAAGCAAAATGAAGGTTGGAGATTTGTCAATAATTTTCCAGACTGCCCATTTTCAAAGGGAAAGGTATTAAAGACTCATTTAAACTTCACAGAGTACTTTCTAAATTCAGAGCAGAATGAACAGTCTAGTGAATAGCTGTTCTCAATACATTTTACTAACTTGGTTGAGCTTGGATTGAGCCACAAATCAGATGGGCTCAAAGATGAAAACACTTTCATGATTTCTTCGTAATCAACATATTTAAATTCAGCCATGTCAAATTCAGGCATCTCAAGAGGTCCACTGATGCTCTTGATGATCTGTCTATCGTGAAGGACCTCTGATCTTGATAACTCTATCCCCCTAACAAAAAAGTGTAGATTCCTCTCACCGTTTCAGACAAAAGACTTTCATAGTAAGAAAGATCAGTCTACAAAGCCTATTCTTTGAAGGAGTAGAAGGTCAAGAAGGGCCAAATCTTTAATGACCTGACACAGACTGTCATGGAGGAGTCTATTAGAAACTGAGTATAGCAAACACTGAGACTACATTTATCTCCTTTCTATACTACGGTACGCATAAGTAAAGAAATAGGAAAACATTCTCATATGCCACTCCCTTCAGTTTCACAGCTTTTCTCTGCAGACTTTTCTTGCTCATTCTCCCATTACCTCTAAGGCCATCAGAAGTGGGCACTGTGTTTCTGATCTAGCCTTGCTTGTGCATGCAGAATAGGACAGTTTCAGCAATTATTAAGTGATCTGACCTACATAGGAATCCTCAGCTATCCTTTTTTAGGAATTTTCCAGTGACTTTTCATTCTGCTATGCATTATTTAGCACAAGAAAAAGAAGTTATGTCTTACCATAATGTTCCATCTGTGTTGTTGATCTTCTTCCATTCATCACTGATGGGTTCAGTTCCAAGCCCCACAGAACTGTGTCGGCCTAATACCAAGCCTGCGTACACCAAAAACTCTCGAGCTAAGCTGCTACCCACAATGCCCTTCTCCCTGTTACCTCAGATCGAGTTTGCATACGACATATAGAAATAAAGCAGAGGCCATTTCTGTGCAAAAACCCTGACACACTACAAGGACCAATGAGATCCACCAGGAGCCTTTGGTGGGGGACGGAGGGTAGGGTGTGATGAATGGAAAAAGATGAACAACACAGCTGGAACGTTATGGTAAGACATAACTTCTTTATCTGATGTTGTTAATCTTCTTTCCATTCATCACTGATAGGACAGAATCCCAAGCTACCTGAGAAACCTGGGTGGCACTTAAGGAAGAACATTCCTGAGCACCATTGAGCCAAAGGCCACTCTCCCCTGGAGACCATATCCAACTTGTAATGTTTGATGAAAGTGTGTGGTTTAGCCCAAATGGCTGCTGCACAAATGTCATCCATAGAGGCTCCCAAGTGAAAAGCTACAGAGGTTGCTATAGCTCTAGTTGAATGTGCTTTGATATTGTGAGGTCTAGGCTCATTTGCACATGAATATGAAAAGGAAATACAATCTCTGAGCCACTTTGATAAAGTGACTTTTGACACAGCATATCCCATCCTTGGACCAGAGAAGGAAATGAAACGTTGGTCTGCCTTATGGATAGATTTAGTCCTGTCTAGGTAAAACATAGTTGCCTATGCACATCAAAGAAGTGTAGACATTATTCTCCTTTATTGGAATAGTTCGGGAAAAACACTGGGAGCTCAATGGATTGGTTCACAAAACCACTTTGGGGAGAAAGGATGGATTAGTACGTAGAGATACTCTGTCTTTATGACATATCAGGTACAGACTCTTGATGCATAAGGCTGGTAATTCTGAGATCCAAGTGACAGCTACCAAAAAGACAGATTTCCATGAGAGAAATCTGAGATCACATTTTGTGGCAGGCTCAGAAGGGGGTTGAGAGAGAGAGAGACTGCACTTCTAGAGAGAGGTTCCACATCTCTAAGGGACATCTAATTGGAGGTCTGCTGTGAAACACTCCTTTGAGAAAAGTTTTGCACAGGCGAATGGACATAATTGGAATGCCCTGAACTCTTATGAAAATGGGAAATTGCTGCTAAATGGACTCGTATGGCAAAGGCTGATGCTCCGTTTTCAAAGAACTCAGAAAGGTATTGAAGGATGACAGAGACCGGGGCTGAGAAGGGATCTAGCATCCGTTCTTCAGACCAAAGAGAAAGCCTTTTCCATTTATCTCTGTAAAGATTTCTGGTGGATGGTTTATGGGAGTCCAGAATGATATTGTGAACAGATGAGGAAAGGGCTTCCTGCCTGGTGACTAACGGAAGTGGAGAAACCAAGCCATCAGCTTGAGAGTGGACAGATTCAGATGAGTCAATCCTTGGGGGTGAGAAATTAAGTCTGGACAGGTGTCCAGGATCCATGGAGGCTGTAACAGATGAGGCTGGATGAAGGGAAATCGCACTTGAGGCCAGAATGGGGCAATGAGGATCACCTTGCATCTCAACTGAGTGGCTTTCTTTAAGAATAGAGGTATCAAGGGAATTGGGGGATAAGTGTAGAGGAGACCCGTGGGCCAATTGTGAGTCAGAGTGTCTCTCAGGGACTCCCCCTCTGGGGGAAAGAGGGCAAAGTAGCTGCTGCATTTGTTGTTCGAAGGGGAGGTGAAAAGGTCGCAGCAGGGCTGGCGCCATCGGCTGAAAATTTCTGCCATCACTTTGGGATTGAGAGACCACTCATGTGGAAGGACAATGCATCTGCTCAACCTGTCCGCAATCACGCTGGAACTCCCTGGGATGTGCATTGCTATAAGAAAGTGGTCGGAAGCTATCGACCAATGCCAAATTCTCATGGCCTCTTGACATAGGGGGTAGGATTTGGTTCCTTCTTGTTTGTTGATGTACCAGACTACTGACATATTGTCTGACTGAACTGCAATCATTCCAGGAGGAAGAAACGGATGTAATGCCTGCAACACTAACAGCACCGCTCTTAACTCCAGAACATTGATATGCAGGTTGGCTTCTAAGCTCCACCATGTGCCTTGGACTGTCTTTCCCTGAAAATGGCCCCCCCACCCAGGGAAGCGTCCGTGGTCACAGTGGCATTGGGTTGAGGGATCTGAAAGAGGCGACACCAAAGTTCTGCATCTGGCCTCATCCACCAGAGGAGATCTTGCTTGCAAGATTTGGTTGCGAGCAACTGTGAGTTTAGGGGGTGAAGATTTGCGAACCACTGGGAAAATAGGAGCCAGTGTAACAGTTTCATGTGTAACCTTGCCAGAGGAACTATTGGAATGGCTGCAGCCATGGACCCCAGAGCCTGGAGAACTTCCCCTTGCTGACACCTTCTTTTGACAAGAGTATCACATGCACTTGCAATCTTAACCTCTGAAGCCTGTGAGCCAGCAGAGATACCAGGCAGGATTGGGTATCAAAAACTGCCCCTATAAATTCCAGCTGTTGGGAAGGTTCAAAGTTGGATTTCTCACAGTGTACAGTGATGCCTAGGGACTCTGCTAATGAAAGGGTGTATCAGAGGGCCATAGTCAGAAGACGCTTGTTGGGGGGCGGAGAGGAGTCAATTGTCCAGATATGGAAACACCTGGAATCCTTGAAGTCTCAGATAAGCTGTCCCCACTGCTAGATATTTCGTGAACACTCTGGGGGCCATCGAGAGACCAAATGGCAGGGCTCAGAACTGGTAATGATTGGCTCCTAGCCGGAAGTGAAGGAGACTCCTGAAGCATTTGTCCATTTTGATGTGGTAATACGCATCCTGGAGGTCTATCGAGCACATCCAAACATCCTCCCTTAAAAATGGGAGAATGGATTGAATAGTGACCATGCGGAACTTGGTTTGTACAACTGATTTGTTTAAATGGCTGAGATCCAGAATGGGCCTCAAGTCCTCGGTCTTTTCTGGCACTAAAAAGAATCTTGAGTAAAACCCAGATCCACATTGGTCTTTTTGGGACTGGTTGGATGACTCTTTTTTGACACCCCTTTCTTATCTCTGAAGCTGCTTCTTCCCTTTGATTGGGTGGAACATCGGGAAGGTTTTTTGTAGGTTTTGGATGGGAGGTTAGAAGGATATAGTAGTGTCTAGAGATTATTCTCTGCACCCAACGATCATTTGTTATAGAGCGCCAGGCAGTTTGGTGCAGAGAAAAACGAGCCCAGACTGCTTCCAGAAGAAAGCAATCAGGCAATGCTTCAGGAGCACTGATAAGACCGCCCAAAGAAAGAATCCCTGGAGTCTTGGTTTCAGGGATCCTCTCTGCCCCTAAAGGGGCATTTTCCACCACTGGAACCCCCCTCTGCCTCTGGGGGAATCCTCGCCACATGCGTTACGGAAAGGACCCTGAGATTTCTTGTGCCAGATTGTCCCTCTCCTCTGGTTTCTGGAAAAAGACCGTTGAGGTTTGGAAAAACATAGCCCAATGGCAGACAGTGTATTTCCATCTTGCTCGCACCTGGCCAGTGTGCCCTTCACTTTAGAACCAAATAAGGAAGATGGTTCAACAGGGGCATTCAAAAAGGAGGACTTGAAGCAGTCCATCACAGATGAGCATCCAGGCATATGCCTCATGACTAAGCCTGCACCCACAGCTTTAGCCGCCCTTTCAGTTGCATGGTAGAGCAGCTTCATGGACAAATTGTAAATAGATTCAAGGGTGGCAAGTTGAGAGGCAACCTTGTCCTGTGCCTCATCAGAAACTTGACCCGCGAGGGATCCTGAAAGTTCGGTAATTAGATCTCTTTGGAGCCTCGTGAAGTGTGCACCAAGTAGTTCAGGGACCTGACAGCAGAGGTCGCTGAAGCAAAGACTCGCTTCCTCAACCTGTCCACAGCCCAGGACTCCCTGTTGGGTGGGTGAACAGCAGGACTTTCTTCAGCTAGATCCTTTTTAGTGGCCACCGCTACCACCATAGTGTCAACTGGCAAATCTCTGGACCAGTGTGGATGCTCTTCCATGGAGGGGGAAGAATCTTATCAGGTCTCTGGGGAATGGCCTCAACAGAGTCAGGGTTCTGCCAGGCATGCTGCACGATGAGCTGAATTAATTCGTCAGCAGGTGGGGTCACCCAAGACATAGAAGGACAGGAGCGAAAAAGCTGCAGAAACACAGACTGCTCCAAGGAAGGGTTGGAGGGCTTCCAGCCAGCCCTCTGTTTTAATATTTCCAGGATGTCTCTGAAGGAGACATCATCGGGGGGGACCATAGGGTCCCCTCCCCATCATTGTAGTCCGTGTCTTATGTCAAAGACTCTTCATGAGAGTCTATGTACTTCCTCTTGCATGCCTTCTTCTGAGGAGGTTCTTCAGTGGGAATATCTGAGGAAGACTCGAAGGATGGGTACCCCAAACTGGGATTTCCTGAGGCTTCTCCTCCTGGTATCCCGGGGAGGTGGCTCATAGTAGCTGTAGCTCAGAGGGAGCACGGTGAAGTTCTGACGTCGGAGGACTGCTTCTTGAAGCAAGCACCCTCTCCGTCACCTGAAAAGCAGGCCCGCCCAAAGAGGAGTGGGAGCCCGGAACCAAGGACAGCCTCAGAACCGGGGTCACACCCCGCTCCATTGGACCCACTCCCACGGATGGAACCTCAAGCAGGATCAGGGCAGGCATTATCCCCGGATCTGAGGGTGGAACCGATAAAACACTCGGAACTGTGCCCTGGACCGAGGACTCTGCCCCCCCCCAACCATGTGTCTGAGGATGGGACCGTTCCACCGGAACCGAAAACCAAAGGGGTGACCTCAAAGCCTCAGTGACAGTGACTGTCGGCGCTGAGGAACGGGGTTCCACAAAGGACGTCAGAGCAATGGGCTTCGGAACCGACGGGTCAGAAGGAGGAGTATACGTCGGAGTCCTGGCAGAGATAGACCCAAGTCCCAGAGGGGGATGAGTCGTTGGAACATTTGGTATCCCTTTGGCCATTAACAGCTGATCCAACAGGCGCACCACATCAAGTTTGGATAGACACCTGATGGGCCTCGTGGACACTCCTGAAGGGGAGTCGGGTCGATCCAAAAAGGGGCTGTACATTTGACCCAGGAACAGAATCAAGGAGGGTGAGTATCAGGTCTGTGGTGTCTGAGATAGTGGCATCATAGTCTCTAATTTGGAGACAGGTAGCAAAGAAATCAGTGGAGTAGTAACAGGGCTCAGTGCCGAAGAAGCACTTGGAGTCGATGTCATCGGTTCCAAAGAAATGTCAGGAGTCAGAACTGTTTTTGATGTAGTCAAAGGCAAAGTTGGTGCTGTAGCTGTAGTTGAAGGCAAGGTCAGTGCCGTAGCTGTAGTGGTATGCAAGGTGGGTGCCGTAGCTGGGGGGACAGTGCCGAAGGTAGAGCCGACATCGAGAATCCGGTAATGTCCATGGCTTGAGTCATAGTAGTAATCGTAGCAGAGCTCAGAACAGTAGTAGTTGGAGCCAAAGTAGCAAGTCTATGCTTCAAGGAAGTTTTGTGGGCCTTATGTTTATGTGTTTTAGTCCTATCACCAGCCGGTGAAGATGGATCAGAATGGGGGTTGAGACCTCTGACACAGAAAGGGCCTCTGAGAAAGGAGAAGCAAGAAGGCCTTTCAAAATCAATTTATTTCTTTCATTCAGCGTCCGCTGACTGAAATTTTGGCAACAGAGATGAGAAACTCCCAGACAATAAACACAGTTTTCGTGAGAATTGCTGTTTGGGAGTTTACCATTGCAAGGGGTGCAATGTTTAATCCCCGAAGTCCCTTTTTTATCAGACATTTCCACAAACCCACTAATCACAATTTAATTAGAGTATTAAACAGGAAAAATACTTAAAAAGGCAAGAAAAGGAAAGAAGATACCAACAATGGCATCAAGAAACACCAGAAGCATTAGGACAGGGCTTACCGAAGATGATAAAAAGAAAGAATTTCCCAACGGGTAGAGCTAGTTAGGAAAGTTACAATAACTGTAAGTGAGTGAAGTAGAAGGGAAACAGATTCAGATAGCGACTAAATAAAAAATATATATCAAGAAAAACAACACTTAGCTTGAGAGCTCGGTGAAACGCTGCTATATGGCTATGCGGCAAACAAGATCTGAAGTAACAGGAAGAAAGGCATTGTGGGTAGCAGCTTAACTTGTGGTGTATGTGAGCTTGGTATTAGGCCGACAGAACCCATCAGTGATGAATGGAAAAAAGATTAACAACATCAGATTGCTAATTATCTCTAGGTATGTGCTAATTATCTCTAGGTACTTACTCTGTCCATCCATTCCATGCTATACCCGAAAGTCTCCCACAACTTTGCACTAACTCTGAACTGCCTTTTAACTGTCAGTGAAAATACAAATCACACTAGGTCATGAAAGGAATGAGCCACATTATCTGTGATCACTGAACAAATCTTGGAGTGACTGAGAAAAAAATTGGCTTAACTTCTATATGACAAACATCTACAAAAAGAACCATGGTTACTACTGAGCCATGTGACATTCCACAGGACATGAGATATTCCCTAGGAAAGAAATACCAAAATGTTCCTCAGCTTGTGTTAGCAAATCTGTTATTCACTTCTTCTATTTGTGCTGGCTGTATATCTTTTAACTTTCCTACTCCCATCCTGACTTGCACAGCGCCCCAGAGGCTTTACTGAACTAAAAACACACACACACACACACACACACACACACACACACACACACACACACACACACACACACACACAGTGCTGCCTACTTTAACCTTAGTGGCAAACCTGTGACAGCACTGGATAAATCCAGATTGATGAAAATTCTGTTGGTCTTTGCCATGTTCTTACCCATCTCATTACCAACAGCCCTCAGGAAATCCATCAGCCTACTCCAGAGAAATTTTGATTTTCCCTAACTTTTCCTGTGACTTAAGTTTGGCAATCAGGTCTGTATACAGTAGACTCCCTCTTATCTGGACTCCACTTTAACCGGCCATCAAATTTCTGCTGTAGCTACAGACAGCAATACTTCCGCCTCCTCCGGGCAGAGCAGTATCCAGCACTTATACTTAATACAGTATACAAAAATGAAAACCCATTGGGACTTTCCACAAACCTGGTCATATACACAAAGTACTTAAATTACCATTAAATACAATTCATTGGTCTTTTTTAGAAAATTAGTTTTATATTTCACCATGCAACAAGAAAAGGCATTTACATCAATAAAACAATGAAGGAAAAACACATTTAATAACGACACAACACAAACATACTTTCAAATTCAAAAATGAGTACTTGAGATTGGTATACGTTTCAAAACGCAGCATTTTCTCCTATAGCTATCATAAAGGTTCTCCAAAGTTTATAAAAAAGCTGCACAAAATTAGCATTGTCCAATTAAAGAACTGTAAACAATCTACAGTCAACTTTTTGCACTTTCCTGCCTGCAATTTTGCTACATCTGCTTTGTGCAGAGCCAAGTGGGTGCAGCATCTGATGTCTAGTGAAAACAGTCACATGAACGACGTTGGCGTTTGCAGTCTGGGAAATATAATGAAGCTCTTTTGATTATGTTTTTGTGCTAAAATGAAGTTGTAGTATAAGTGGCGAACAGATGTAGGCCCTTAGGAGAAAAATGTAAACGGAAGTCATGCCACAAAATGTAGAGGTAAACTTTCACCCAAGTCAAAGCATAACAAACTATACCAAGGCCTACGGTGATGTTTTGCAGAATCACCCAATAATTAGTTTTATTCAGTATTGCCAGATGGTAAGATGTTTGCTGCCTTTGTGTTGTCTGACAAACACAAGGTCTGAAGACTTTGCTCCATGTCTAAGCTGATATAATGTGGTATTTAAACTATGTCCATTCACTGTAAATGAAATTTAGATTGACTAGAAGTTTAGTAGTTGTGATTGCTTTCTCAAATGGAGAGTTACTACACATTGATGAAGAGGAATGGTGCCTTGTCATTATTTTTGTGCTGTCAGACAGTAAAAAGGTGTAGAAGCACTTATAGTTAAGCATGATAGCTTTTTTCATCAGTGCTTGATGACTTGCTGGGGTAGTATAAACAAAGTTGCATAAAAAAGATCTAGGAAAGGACTATTCACTTCTATGTCTTTATTTTCACTTCTGTTCCAGGGATTGATGTGTCTGGTTGATGGAGTTCCTCAGTTCTGATTCTGTGGTCAGTGATCAAGAGCATCTTAGGCCTCTCATATTTAATTTCTGAGTGTAGGTCATTACTGATACAGAGAGAAGGACCCTTTGGTTGTGGTATATCAGGACTTCTGCACAGTTTCAGTGTATATCACTCCTGGTTGCTGCAGAGATGGTGGGTTTTTTTGTATTTGTTTTCTGAGGCATATCACAAGTTTATCAAATATAATATTAATAAATAGTAAGGATGTACATTTGAGTATCAGACTTCCTCTATCCTTTAGAAAATGCATGCTAGGACAAATCCTGTTATTCCAGCAATTTTCTAAGTCTACAAGAGCAATATTTAAAATTTGTCTGGGGGGAGAGTACGTGGTTACAACCTATACATCCTAGTTTTGTATGCTTTGTCTGATTAACCAGCCATTCGTTTATCCAGTCTAAGGTCCGGTCCCAGCAAGACAGGATAAGAGGGAGTCTACTGCACCTCTTATTCACTTATATCTTGAAAGCAACTCTTGGCAAGTGAGTGTGACTATATGTAGGCTTTATGAACATAAGCAAGGGACTACATGACAGTCCTACACATGCCCTAACAATAAAACAGGTATTTGCTTGCCATACCAACAAGAAATAAAACTATTATCTTCATTACAACATGTATCTTAAGTGCTAAGCCAGTCACAATGTGTGTGTGTGTGTGTGTGTGTGTGTGTGTTTTATTGCTGTACAGGCATTTGTAAGGCAAGTGTCCAGGACATACAAGTCCAGCAGTAATTAACATAGGAGTGTGTGTTGTATTTCTTCTTTGTTTGCATCTTCATATTAGATACTCTTTGAGTGTTCATAGTGAAGGTGCAGACAGTGCAGCCATCAAGTATACACACACACACACACACACACACACACACACACACACACACACACACACACACACACACACACACACACACAGTTTTCTCTTCAGCCTCAAACATGACTCAAGACAAATGACAAATGTTAACATCAGTCGTCTTTGACTGGTATGCCTGCTAATGGGACATTAGTAACAAGACACTGCAGGGAGTGGTTACCAACATTAGAAGTTTTTATGCCCCCATGCTGTCAACAAACAGCTGTACAAACACATATTGCCTCAAGACTACAACAGGAAATGTACATAATGCAGATGACATCATTTTTTTTTGTATGTATATTTTGCTTTCTTATCCTTGTTTCAGCCACACTGATATCCTAACTATTGTAGTTTACATAATGAAATACATCTTAGGTCTGTAAATAAGAACATGTACATCGACACGTGCATTATTCTAAAAGTAAGTGTACAAATACTGTACATGGCTGTTCCAGCCATTTGTGTGTACTGGTAATAACAAAAGTAGTTTGGATAGTATATAGCTTTCTATGGTTAGAGAAAAAACACATGTTGGAACAAATGTCACTATTACAATAGCATCTTATCAAAAACAGCAAGCCATTGTTTAATCATTACAACTTCTAGCTCCAAGCAAGATGCAGACTGGATTTGTGTTCACTTATACAGGTTTTCAGTAGAAATTAAAGGATACATTATTGAGTGGTTGATTAAATAAAGACTGGTAAGTTAAGTGACTGATTTACTTGACTGTGAAAATGATTTCTCAACCACTGCTCGTCATTCCCTGCTTCCTTTTGGTGAACAATCACACAAATCACAAATAGGACACCATAGGGAATAATATGCGGCATACAACAGTGCACATTTGATTGTAAGATAATATACTGCACACATTAAATGCAAAAGAATGGCAGGTACTCCACAACAATCGAAGCAAACCACTGAATGAAAAATATACTCTTTATTCCATATAGTAAGCGCTTTCGCATCTCCAAGGACGCTTCTTCTGACTTAAAACAATGTTAAAGCATTTCAAATCCATTTAAATATGTCATCACTTCTATTAAAAAACAATAAAATGCCTAATAAAAAGCACATAAGAACTCTTAAAGTCACAATTCTAATATGTGCTATTTCAAATGTACATCATATAAAGATAGCACATAATAGAAATATGTATATGTGTATATATGTGAAAAAAGGGGGTGGGGGATGAAATACATATAATATATATATGTATATAAAAAGTATACAGTAAATTTCTACATTTAAAAAAATCTACATTTAGTAATCTACAATACAAAATCATAAAAGCTATATTATTAACATATTAACTATAATTTGTGTGTGCTAATTCTTCAATTCCTCAAAAAGCACACACTACATATAAAAAAACACACTACATATAAAAAACACACAGTACGTATTAAAAAGCATTATATTCAAGGAACTGCTTCCAAGGAATAAAGCATTCTGTTTTGTAGATAAAATAGTGTCTGGGAACCTATATAATAGAAAAACAGATATCTATATACACTTTGCAATGCTTATATACAACAAAACATATCTCTCATAAATTTAATGTTTCAAAGGTCGGTCCAGCAAAAATGGTTTCAATGAGACTCCATCATTCAAACCATGTCCCCTATCCGCTTGTAGCCTAACTATCCATTTCCCTTCCTCTTTTTCTGTGTAATTACTTATATTACCTAACCTCTCAGTGGGCTGTATAGATTCTATTACTAAAAACTTAAAATTATGAGTAGTGTCATTCTGTATAACATGTTTAGCTATTGCATTGCCTTCATTCTCCCTGCTAATACCATAAACATGTTCTCTTATCCTTTCTCTAAGTGTACTATTGGTCTTCCCTACATAAAAACTATTACATTTTTGGCACATAGCCAGATAAACTACATTCCTAGATCTGCAATCTGTGTAGTGATTGTATTCATACCTGATATGTGTATCTGGATGTATAAAATAATTCTTATCAGCTATGTAGCTGCATTGGTTACAGTTATGACACGGAAAAGTACCTTTTCTTGAGGAATACAATTTCTTCTTACCATTACTCTCATAGCACAAAATCCTTTTTAATGATTTGCTGTTCCTATAGCTAAAACTAGGGCATGTACCCACCACTTCCTTTTTTTGTTCATCCAATAACAGTATACCCCAATTCCTCCTAATTATCTCTGTTATTGTATTATTGTTGTTGGTATAAGGAATGACTAACCTCTTGACTTTTGAGTTATTGATTTTATGCTTTGTATGTGTTTAACTGCTTCTTCAAATGTATGGTTGTCCTGTTTTCTCATGTTCAATTCTCTCCAATGTTTTAGGGTCCCTAGAATGATATCCTCTCTCTATAAAGTCTCTCTGTATATCATTAATAGCCCCCTGGTACACTTCATCTTCACTTATTAAACGGGAGAATCTTAATGCTTGATTTTTCACTATATTTCTATGTACATGTGCTGGATGCATGCTATTTCGGTGTATAAGAGCATTCCTTCTGCAAGGTTTTCTGTAGACTTCCATACTAATCATCCCATCATCTTTCCTGAGTAATACATCTAAGAATTCAATCATATTCTGTGACTTTTTACCTGTTAATGTGAGGAAAATAGTCGTTCCATTAATATCGGATATATATTCATCTAAGTTATCTAAATCACCTCCCCAAATGAGGAAAACATTGTCTACAAATCTTTTATAGTACTTAATATATTTAGAAAAGTGTACATGATCCAGAATATAGGTATACTCCCAATATGCCAACATCAAGTTCGCATAAGAGTTGACACATGGTGTACCCATTGCTACCCCTGTAGTTTGTAAGAAATAATACCCATTGAAAGTGAATACATTATTATTAAGGACTAAGTCCATTAACATGGTAATCCTAATAATCTGACTATTTATTAGTACTTTCTGTATTAAATATAACCTCAAAAAATCTACACCAATATCATTAGGTATACTGGTGAATAGTGATGTCACGTCTAAGGTAACCATGTAATCCAACTTACTCAATCTACCACTAACATTGTAAGTGCTAGAGTTTCTAGGAACTGTTGAGTATCCTTTAGAATCAAATCAGTAGAATCTACTAATGGCCTCAATTGTTTCTCTAAATAAATAGATATACATTCAGTCAGCCAACCTTTTCCTGAGAAAATAGGTCTAAGGGGTGGATTTTCTAACGTTTTGTGCATCTTTGGAAGGCCCCTGAAAGTAGGAACCAATGGTTTTTCGACCAAGAAGTACTTATATAGGTCACTATCAATGACACCACACATTAGCATATCATATAGGTCATCATAAACATCCTTGATAACCTTATCTAGTTGAGACATAGTAAGAGCTCTGTATGTAGCTAGGTCAGGTAACATGGCACTGATACTGGTTTGATAATGTTCACAATCTAACAAAACCACTGCTCCCCCTTTGTCAGCTGGTTGTATGACTATTGAATCATTGTCCTGTAATCTCTTTAAAGCTAATTTCTCATCTCCATTCAAATTATAAAATTCTGGTTTCAAGTTATTTTTACCTTGTTGAAAGACTGCAGGGAGATCATTTGCACAAGCCCTTTCAAAACTTTCAAGTAATGGATGCAAACATGGTACAAATACTGAAAGTTTCTTAAACATAGATGCTTGTTTACTATCCATTGTATTGTCCCCATATTGTAAGCCCAATGCTATATTTCTAGTGAAACATTTAATATCTATTATTAAATCACTTACATCTGCATTTTGCGAGGGAATAAATGAAAGACCCTTGTTTAAAAATGATATTTCAGATGAAGTTAATACATACTTGGAAAGATTAACTATTAAGTCCTGTTTACGGGTTTCAAGGTCTTCTTCTGGAATTCGTGCTGCTCGCCTGATATCTTCCGTTTCTTGCCTTTGTAGTATGGACTCCATGGTTGCCGGATGAGTGGGCGAAACGGCAACAGAAAATGGAGCACAGATTCATCTTCATATGTCAGCTGAGATGTTAATTCAGTTATAGGAGTCTTTCTTCTCACGACTGGCTCCTTTTGGGGTAATGACTGTACAATATTGCTTTCTTTATCCACTATCAAAGTCGCCTCTCCTTCTTGCTGCCTCTCAATTCCTCTGGGTGGAAGTGATGTCGCTAATGCGGAACTGGAAGGGGGAATGGGACACTCTGCTGGTATCTGTGATATGTTACGTGGGGGAGCCATATCTCTAGACCGGGTAGATTCTCTCGGCCAGGAGAAGATGTTCCCCCTACTAAAATCGAGATAGTCTCTTTCCAACGTTTTCTTTTTAGCCTGCATCAACCTGTTATCCATCAATGCTAAGGAAGAAGTTAATTCAGTAAAAAATTCTTCTCTTTGGGTATGTGTTACTAGGAGGCTTAGCTGATGTTCTAAATCATTAGCTTCTGTGCTAAGTTTCTCCTCTATTAGGTCATATTGTTCTATTAGGAGTTTCATACAACCACATCTTGTCTCTAAATTAAGATGCTGCCACTTAGAAAGCAGCAGGGGATATGTAGAACCAAATGTTGGCATTTTCAAAATGAGGAGACCCCTTGGGACTATTTTAAAGGAGATGCAAGCCTCCATATGCTTTTTTTTGCCATTGAACATTTTTAATCTTTGATAAAACATCTTCTAGTTTCCTGATTAATTGTAAAGCATTGATTTTAACAGTCTCACCTTCATGTCTCATTGCTGTGTTAGCTAATTATAGATATATGTGAAAAAAGGGGGTGGGGGATGAAATACAATATATATGTGTATATAAAAAGTATACAGTAAATTTTTACATTTTAAATAATCTACATTTAGTAATCTACAATACAAAATCATAAAAGCTCTATTATTAACATATTAACTATAATTTGTGTGTGCTAATTCTTCAATTTTTGACATATGCATATATACATATTTCTATTATGTGCCATCTTTATATGATGTACATATGAAATAGCACATATTAGAATTGTGACTTTAAGAGTTCTTATCATGTGCTTTTTATTAGGCATTTTATTGGTTTTTAATAGAAGTGATGACATATTTAAATGGATTTGAAATGCTTTAACATTGTTTCAAGTCTGAAGAAGCGTCCTTGGAGATGCAAAACCGCTTACTATATGGAATAAAGAGTATATTTTTCATTCAGTGGTTTGCTTTGATTGTTGTGGAGTACCTGCCATTCTTTTACATTTGATTCTGGACAGTTTCTTTGTTTGGAGGTACCTTACCCTTGTGGTGTTTTCTCTTTTCTGTGCATACTGCACACATTATTGATTTGATATAACAGACAGAACAATACATCTTTAAATAATATTTCAACAGAGCTTTAGTCATATTCTAATGTCCTAATGTTATGTTTATTCATTCTACCTCTTGGGATTTTTCCTCTACATTTCAAACAGTTTTCTTAGCTACTATATCTTCTCTAAGCAGACAGTTGTCTTACTCTGAAAGCCTTATTCTATATAGACTTGGGAAGTTATATCCAGAACAGGTATAAATTATATGCAATTTCAATACAATAGTCACATCAATCTGCTAAAGCATTTCTTTACAACTGAATGCACAAATAACTTATTTACATATATGATGAGTCATATTTATCAGATATGAAATGCGTGTTTACACAGATGCACTGCTAGTCAAGAGAACATTCTAGATGAACATACTAGTAAAGAAAATAATATATCATACTGGCAGCCACGGACCCAAAAAGCAACCAGAAAGGGAAAAATGTATACAAAAATATATTTTTTATTACAAAACAAAGCACAGATTAAGCACTTTCATCCTTTACAAGTTAGGACTTCATCAGAATCTGTTAAAACCAGCAAGAGTACATGTTTTTATAGGGACTCACTAATTAAACAATTACAATTTAAAGAACCATAAACATATAAAAAAACTCACTACATAATATAGTTATAAAAATCAAACATTCGCAGGGTCTTACCCAAACTATTGAAATAAACCATATAAATAAAATCAATATTATTATAAAGATTGTGCCCTTAAATTTAAATAAGGTTGGAGGGAGATAATATTATTTAAACAAGAAGGTTTTGGGGCATTAAGTTTTAATTGCCAAAAAGCTTCTCTCTCCTCCAATTTGTTCTTAAGATCACCTCCTCTAGGATTTATTTTGTCTTGTTCTAAAATACCGAATAAAAAACTTTTAAATTGGGAACAATTAAGAGTGTGCCTATATAGAGCATTTTGATCATTCAACCTGGAGATCTGGTAATAATGCTCATAGATTCTTTTTCAAAGGCATCTCGCTGTTTTTCCCACATAAAACACAGAACACGACAAACAAATCACACGATACACCACGTTTCTAGTTTGACAATTCCCTCTGGTGAAATAAATCTTAGACTTGAAGTCATTATTTAATATTAAACTACTGACCTCTAAAATGTAGGGGCACTGGGAACATGAAGCACATTTACATGTTCCCTTAAATTCTGGGATACACTTTTCTTGTCCTTCCATTCTTTCAAATTAATTAATCTTTAAGCTTGGTCCTGTCTTGTAAACATAAACTGGCTCAGTACCTACTATGGTGTGGACCTGGGAATTGCCCTTAATAATATTCCAATTGCTTTAGATTATGTTTTTAACACTTTCTGATTCAAGACCAAAATGCACCACTAGAGCTCTCTCCTATTTACCAGAACTCTGTTCCTCTTTAGGGGTACACAAACCAACACCATGTAGGGGTTAATAGTTTAACCCCCCCCCCCCACTCAGCCTCAACATAACTACAGGTTTCCTAGATCAAATTCGGAGGGTAACCCCATTCTTGGAACATTTCCGCAATGTCTACTAATTCCCTCCTTACATCCTCAATTTCTGATGTCATCCTGGCTGCTCTTATGCATTGCCCTTTGAGACTACTTCTTTTTTGACTGAAGGGGTGGCAACTGGAAAAATCCAAATATGTGTTACTGAATGTGGGCTTCCTATAAATTCTGGATTTGTAATAATGAGCAGTGTTTTCAATTAAAGTGTCTAAATAATTTATAGCCTGCATACTAAAATTGTACATGAATTTAAAAAAAAAATCACCAATGTCATTCTCTGGACCTTCCCACAAAATAAATATAGTGTCCAGAAACCTTACATAAAGCTTAATGTTGTAGCACCTACATCCAAAAACATTTTCGGTCTCCCAGTCTGCTAAAACCAAATTAGCATAAATGGGGGCACGAGGCCCCCCCCCCATTGCTACACCTTTATGCTACCTATAATATTCTCCTTTATAATAAATAAAATTAAAACCCAACACCAGGGGCATTAAGTCTACTATAAGATTCACTTTGTCAGTTGAAAAGGCAGTGTTCCAGTCCCTCAACTTTGGGTATAGAGGAAAAGAGATCTCTAGTCCGTAAATCCTCCTTTAGTCTTCCAAGGAAATCCCAACAGTCTATTATGGTACGATCAATTTGCCTATAAACAGTCTTTAGCCATTTATCAATAAGTACTCCTAAAGGGTACGTTTTAGAACCCCTACCAGAAAAGTACAGTTGGGTACACTTACCATAAATGTAGATGTTCGAGTGTATTCACTGTTGCAGTCATCACATTTGGGTTATCTGCCTGCAGGTAGCCCTCAGCCGGCCTGAATACCAGAATCTTCGGATTTCTGCATCAGATGCTGTCGTCTCTTCCATGACATCAGGTCATTAGGGGTATAAAACATGCAGCCGACACCATTACATCAGTTTTTCTTGCCCCAGATGTCAGGTGCCCCCACAATAGGAAGCAATTATATGGTATGGTACACCCCCAGCAAAAAGCAAATACACATGATATAATATATGCCAAACAAGAAGGAAAGGTAGAGCCAAGAGAAGTCAGGGGGCTGGAGGGGGTAACCAGGGCTGCAACAGTGAATTCACTCTAACATCTACATTTATGGTAAGTGTACACAACTGTACTATGTTCTTCATGTTTCACTGTTGAGGTCATTGGGTTGATTCCCAAAGCTAAGGAAGGGTGGAGGTAGTTAAAGAGCATTAGGGCCAGCAATCAGGCCCTGTAAGACTGCTGTGGCAAATCCAGCTCTGGATTTAGAAAAGATAGGCAGGTGGTAATCCTTGGTGAAAGTATGTACAGAGCTCCAGGTAGCAGCTTCCAGGATGTCCCTGGTAGGGACTCCTCTGAGAAATGCCGTAGAGGTAGATGGAGCCCTGGTGGAATGAGATCGTATCCCATGTGGGGTAGGTTTTCCATGGTGCTTGTAGCAGAAATGAATGCAATGGGCTATCAGCTTGGAAATGGTTTGCTTTGAAATGGCCTTCCCCTCTGCCCCTGCAGCAAAGCTAACTAGCAGCTGGTCACATTTTCTGAGAAGCTTAGTCCTGTCCAAACAGAATCTAAGCTGTCTGTGCACGTCCAGAGAATGCAGTATCCTTTCCCCTTTATTTTGAGGATTAGGGAAAAAAGTAGGCAAATGAATGGACTGGTTTAAGGCCATACTAGACACCACCTTGGGCATAAAGGATGGATTAGTTCTGAGGGAAACCCTGTCTGCAGGGAAGATAATGAAGGGTTCCAATGCCATGAGGGCCTGCAGTTTAGAGACTCTTCTTGATGAAGTGATGGCTAGAAGTAAGGCTGTTTTCCAAGAAAGGTATTTCAACTCTGCTGTAGCAGCTGGTTCAAAGGGGGGATGAGTTTTTCCAGTCTAAAGTTAAGGTCCCAGGCTGGAGTGGGAGCTCTCCTGGGGGGGGGGGGGGTCTTACATTTTTGGCCCCTCTATGGAATTGTTTTAGTAGGGGATGAGAGAAGAGGGGTGGTTCAGTGTTATAATGTGCTGAAATGGCAGAGACATGAATCTTAATAGACGAGAAAAATAGGCCCTTGTGAAGTATTTCTGTTAAATAATCTAGAATATGAGGTAAGCTGGGCACCGTTGTGCCCATCCCCTGAGCCTGGCTCCAGGAACAGTATCTTTTCCACTTTTCTGAATAGGATTTTCTAGTACTAGACCTCCTTGCCTCAAGAATGACATCCAGCATCTGTTTACTGAGGGTTGCTAGAGGTGAGCTCAGGGGATTAGCCAGGCTGCAAGGTTCAGGGTTTGAAGCCGAGGGTGCAGAATCTGGCCCACCTGCTGGGACAGTAGGAAGGGGTCTGAGGAAGGTGTCATGGTTGTAGCACAGTCAGACTGCGCAAAAGGGGGTATTAGTGCAGGAGTGGCCAGTCTGGTGCAATCAGTATTGCCCTTGGCTTGTCCTGTTTGATCTTTAGTAGAACCTTCGAGAGGAGAGGCAGAGGGGGAAAGGCATAAACCAAAAGGCTTTCCCAGGTAAAGGACAGGGCATCCACTTGTCAAGCTTGACTGTGGGGAGTTCTGGTGCAGAATTTGTTCAATTGGGAGTTCTGAGGGGCGGCAAACAGGTCTACCTCTGAAGTTCCCCATTTGTTCCTCAAGTGCTTGAATATTTTGGGTTCCAGTTTCCATTTGTGTGGGTCCATGAGATTTCTGCTCAAGTCATCTGTCAGTGAATTTAGTATTTCTAGCAGGAACTGAGCTTGTAGGTGCACTTGGTAGCTCAAGGCTGTGTTCCACAGAGCCATGGCTAGTCTGCAGAGAGGGTAAGAGTGGGTTCTCCCTGCTTGTTTATGTACCACATAACTGTGGTGTTGTCTGTCTTTACCAATAGTTGTCCTGGAAGAATAAGGTCTTTGAAGGCTGTCAGAGCATTCTGTACAGCTAACATTTCATTTTGATTGAGATGCTGGTGCATCTGGTTTGGGTTCCATTTGCCCTGAATGCACTGCCCTGCCATGTGAGCCCCTCATGCATAGTCTGATGTGTCTGTTGTTAGGGTTTGGGTGGCAGGGGGTAGAGAGAAAGGGAGTCCCTTGTTGTGGTAGCAGGCCTCTGCCCACCAAAGTAACTCTGCCCTTAAACAAGGAATGATAGGAACCATTGTTTCCAGGTCCTGAGAATGTTGACACCATAGACTTTTTAGATACCACTGAAGTTTCCTCATATGCAGTCTTGCATCTGGAATTAGCAGAATGCAAGAGGCCATGAACCCCAGAGCTTGCTGTATTTTTCTTGCAGATAGCTGGGTTTTTGTGGCCAAGTAGGTTGTCAAATAAACTTGTTCCTCCGGAGTGAGGAATGCCATCAGGGAAGTTGTGTTCAAGCTTGCTCCCAGGAATACAATCTGTTAGCAGGTTACTAGGTGTGATTTCTTTTCATTGATGGTGTACCCCAGTGAGGTTAGAAGTTTCTTTACAAACGCCAGGTGTTGTAATAGCAAGTCCTGACTTTCTGCCTGAATCAGGCAATCGTCCGAGTATGGGTAAATCTACATATCTCTCTGCCTTCAAAATGCAATGGCTGGAGCTAGATACTTTGGGAACACCCTGGGCGCAGTAGATAAGCCAAAGGGAAGTGCAGAGAAATGATAGTATATAGAGCCCACCCTGAAACTTAGGTATTGTCTGCAGGATTCCCTTACTGGGATGTGCAGGTAAGCTTCTTTTAAGTCTAGGGTTGCCAGCCAGGCATACTTGGCTAGCATAGGAAGAAGCTGTTGAAGAGTTAGCATTTTGAACTTTGGAACCACCAGAAAGGTGTTGAGAATAGACAGGTCCAGGATAGGACGCCAGGAGTTTTCTTTTCTGGGAACCAGGAACAGTGTTGAATAAAAACCTTGTCCCCTTTGTTCTGCTGGAACAGGTTGAATAGCCCTGATACTGAGGAGAGAGAGTACTTGTTTTTGGGTCTCCACCCACTGATTTGGGGGGAGGTCTGGCCAACCACTTAGGGTTGGTAGAGTGTGGAAGTGGAATCTGCATCCTAGGGAAACTAGGTTTAAAACCCATTTGTCCTAGGTAATTAGTTCCCAGTTTTTTGCATGCAGGGCGAGCTTTCCTCCTAAGGGAGCAAATAGTTGAGCATGGTTTGGAAGGGTTAAAGTTAAGTCATT